>NW_020887531.1:0-3958 GCF_003945725.1 Corapipo altera
CCGCTCTCAACCAGACTGAGACCACCATCCTCAACTGGACTGCAATAGCTCTCCCACCAGCAGGTTTTTTTCCAATTCCCCCCTTTACTCTGGACTCAGGGGGGGGGCCCGGGGAACCCTGCTTGTTCATATCCCAGGGTGCTGGGTTGTACATTTGTTTTTTTGTGGATTGAATTCGGTTGTTTGTCTGTATAATCATGCTTGTTGTGTTGTTTTTAATAAATTGTTATTCTGACTTGTGGTCTCTCTTTTGAGTTCATTTTCCCCTGCTGGTTAACTTTTAAACCAGCACAACAACTCACAGGCTTTGACCATTTAACACAAGCAGTGACAGTGCCTGGTGCCAGATTGTATTGCACTACCTGCTTTGTCCTACATGATTCTCTGCAGCCTTTTATTAGTAACTGACAGCCAACCACTTTGTACTGTAAAACCTATTTTCCTTTTGTACAGTCAAGTTACAAAAATTCTGAAATTTGAAATTCTTTTGTGAAAATTGTTTAACAGTCTAGGTTCTATTTTGCAGAAATTCCACAGATTCATTCTGTAATCCAAACTCGTGAGATGAAACACTCCTGTTCATCTATTCCAATTTGGAGATTACGTCTACATCCAACAGTAGGATGCTGACCCCCTGTATGCTGACTGCAAAGAGATTATGATTACCTGCAACCACGGCATGGCATGCAAGTGACCCTGGCTGACCCAGTGAAGCAGGAACAGCTGGAGCCTATTCCGATCTCTTCACTAAAGATGGATATGGTTACAAAGATATTATTGTATACCCTTTTCCTATTAGTCCTTTGTTGTAGATATTCTATGTTGTTTTCCTTGTTTTTCATCAATATGCTGCTTAACTTGTTCTTTTTATTCATGCAACAACTAACTTAACAGTTTAATTTCAGTACAAAAAAAAAAAAAAAAAAAAGAGGGGGGAAATGAGAAAAGATAAGTTCATGAGATGGTCTTGCTGACTGTTTCTTGAGGTTGCTTGCCTAAATAACCAGAATTGTTTTAAACGTGGTGGAGAAGTGAAGCTTTTTTGAAGTTTTTGTAGTGACTACTGACAAGTTCTCTTTGAAGTCCAAAAGCCCATTTGGATAGAGAAGTGCATGTTTTGCTGTAAAAATAGAAGTATATATTTATCTTTAAATTATAAGAATGTTTGTATGTATTTGGATTTTGAACTGAACGTGAGGCAGAAATATGTTTATGTTTTCCTGTTTTCCAAGTTATACTTTCATAAAAACAAGAAATGCATAATTAGATCTTACTCATCTGAGGGCAAAACACAAGAATGACAATTTCTCAGTTCACAACCAGAAAACACAGTAAAATACAACTCAAAAGTATGTTTGTGTGAGAGCATGAAGTGATGGCCATCACGCATGAAAGTTGTGTGAATGTATGCATGTGAATGTATGAATATATGATTATTAATATATTCTGGTTTTGCTCACAAATGCGTAAACCATATTACCTCACATATGCATAAGCACCTTTGGATAAAGAGTGGGAGACACATAACCCTGAGTTAAATAAAGTTTCCTTTGCAAAATAAAAGTTTTCAAGAACCACATGGAACAAAGAGTTGAACCAAGCAAAAGACCAGCAGTCAGGCCTGGATTGTGCAAAAGAAAAAGGGGGAATTGTTGAAAGAATCTTAGATGATGCAGGACATATACTGCTTCAGGCCTGCTTGCACAATCCGACCTGTGTGCTGGACGGCAGGGACCTGTGTTCTCCAGCAGCAGATCTGTGTCCTTGAGCAGCAGATATCAGAAAGTTGCATAGAGGAAAACAAGGAAGGAGGTTGTTATCCAGAGTGTGAGAAACCAGAAGATGGGGGGGCCTGGAAATGTGCCTTGGCTAGTAGAGCCAATAAAGTTATAGATATAGTGTGTGAAAGTAAATGTAACCAATAGAAAGTTAGAATAGAGCGTGTGAACCCTGTAGGACCCTTGATAATGTGTGTATTTTTGGAATAAAGGGAGAACATTGACTGTACCTCGATGAGGATGCGTCTTTGACTCTCGAGCTCATTTTTTGCATCTTCTCCTTTTATCTCTTTATAGATTTATAACCAAAATGGCTCTTTTTCAATACTTTTTATTCCAAAATGCTTTCAAATCTTTGCATGTGTATGTGTTCTCTCATATAAAAATCACCCATAAGGAATCCCTATACATGTGTCATTTGATGGGGTCACTTTTCTGTATCAAGTTCCCTGGAATACACACTCCTTAAAATATGACAGCTGATTCATTTGGACACTCACCAAAGCACAGGTGAGCTTCATTTCTACTTTCCTTCATTATCTCCTAAGATTTGATATTCAGGTGCTGAAACATGACAGTCTCTCCTCCTGTCCTGATCTGTCTCCTCTAAGCCCTCCTTTTCCTGTTCACGTGACTTCCACTACCTTGTTAGCTTGTCATCCCCCCACTTTACACCCCCAAATCACACGTTTTTCCTCTTCCCCTGTGAGCCATCACTACTTTTCTATCAACCCTCTTCCACCCAAGCCAGCAGCTCTCTTCCCTGCCAGTGCTGCTACTTGGAGAGCCAGAAATCCTGGGCTGTCCTTTGCCTGTTGATAAACAAAGCAGTGGCTTCTTCCCCTGGGGACTGAAAGTGTCACCTCCCCCAGACTGGGGCCTGGAATACCAACCACATTCCTGACCTTGGGTTTCACAGTTACCCATCAGTTTGGAGGAGGGGAAAAGGAAAAAAGGTGAAGAGATTACAGCAGCAAGGAAACTGGGGCTAAGTGTACCTTCATTTTCTCCAGTTGTTCTGGAGAAATAAATAAAAATAGTGCTATGAGGGAGAAAAAAGCTCAAACCAGGTATCAGTTTTCTGAATTTGATCAGGGAATACAGAAGAAGAACATACCTGCAAACACACATCTGCACTAACTTCTCAAACCGTACAGTGCAAAATCTGACCCCAAGGAGTCTGTACAAAACAGTGGGAATGGAATCAGAGAGGGGAAGGAAAACCTTGTCAGCAGTGCCTGTCCCAGTCAAGGGGCATTACTGAGCAGCACCTACATTTCCATGGCTCTCTGGGCAGGGAATTTTTCATGTGTGCCAAACAGCACATCTTGAAGCTTCTTCCCATTGAAATACTACAGACATTTCAGGGCATCTGAACAGCCAGATTCTTAAAGCACAACTACCTCAAGGCAAGGGAAGAAGTGAGATTCAGTGGCACTTGGCAGAAGCTGCCCAGTGCATTGTGTCAAATGGGTATTTACCAGAAGGAGCAACAAACTCAAACCATCAGGGAAAGAACCAGATGATGAAAGGGTGTTAGCTGTTGAGAATTTCTTTGGGAAGAAGTAGACTGTTGAGACAGAAATTTGCAATATACCATGGAACCTTATTCCAAGTCCAGCTGCAAAATGCCTTAGTGTTAAGAGTGTGAAATAAATACTAAAATGTCATCAACTATGTGATTTTCTCTTTATTCCCAATCACTGATTGAAGAAACATAACTCAGATGTGATCTCACTCTGTGCTCCAGTGAGATTAGCATTAGAACAATATTGTCACTGTCTACTGGTCTCTTGTGCTTCTCACAGGAAGGCACTTGGTGCACCCCTGGATATCCTGCTAATGAGTTAAAAAAACAACCCTTCTAAAGTTCCAGATTTTCCTCACCTGTTTGGACACAGTTGGACAAACTGGACTAAGTTATGACTTGAAAGCCATCTGCTGGATTTAGCATTAATTACTCCTTGTTTTGATCGTAGAGGAAAAAAGCTCACACAACACAATCTCTGTGGACCCAACAGAGAAAACATCCCCAGGGTCTTGTTAGAGCACAAACCTGCAAACAGGGATGACAGGTCAGAGAATCACAGAATCATCAAGGTTGGAAGAGACCTTCCAGATCTTCCAGTCCAACTGTCAACCCAGCACCACCAGAATCACCCCTAAACCCCATCCCAAAG
>NW_020887532.1:0-1973 GCF_003945725.1 Corapipo altera
CTGTTGTTTCCTGTTTTCAGTCCTGCCTCCCAACTGTCAAACTGACTCCCAAAATTGCATACGGTTGAAGATTCCTCCCACAACAAAGGGGCCAGCACAGAAAACTCTTGCTGCCTAAGGAGTCTCCAGTCTCACCCACCAAATGCACAACAAAACCACACTTTCCAGGCTTCCTTTTTTGGGGAGAAGTGCTTTTGTGTCCTGTTTTCACACCTGCCTCCCAACTGCCAGCCTGACTCCCAAAACTGCATACGCACGATGATTTCTCTCCAACCAAAGGTGCCAGCACAGAAAGATCTAGCTGCCCATGGAATCCCTAGGCTGACAAAACAACTGCTCCATAAACCCAAAACTTCCAGGCTTAATTTCCTGGAAGTAAAGGTTGTAGTTTCTGTTTTCAGCCGTACCTCCCAACTGACAACCCGACTCCCAGAATTGCATCCAAACAAAGATTCCTCCCACACCAAAGTTGCCAGCACAGAAAGCGCTTGCTTCTCATGGAGTCCCCAGGCTGCTCCACCAAGTGCCCCACAAAGCCAAAGCTTCCAGGCTTTCTTTCCTGGGGATAACGCCTGCTGTTTCCTGTTTTCAGCCCTGTCTCACCACTGCCAGCTCGAATCCCATAATGGCATACAGATGAAGATTCCTCGAAGACCAAAGGTGCCAGCAAAGAAATCTAGGACTGCCCGTAGAGTGCCCAGTCTGACGCACCAACTACACCACAAAGTCAAAGCTTACAGGTTTTCTTTGCTGGGGATAACGGCTGCTGTTTCCTGTTTTCAACCTTGCCTCCCAGCTGACAGTCCAAATCCCAAAATTGCATACAGACGAAGATTCCTCCAACAGCAAAGAGACCATGAGAGAAAGTTCTTGCTGCTCATGGAGTGCCCAGCCTGGTCAACCAACTGGACCACAAAGCCAAAGCTTGCAGGCTTTCTTTCCAGAGGATAAGGGTTGTTGTTTCCTGTTTTCAACCTTGCCTCCCAAATGCCAGCCCTACATCCAAAATTGCATACGCACGAAGATTCCTCCCACAACAAAGGGACCAGCACAGAAAGCTCTTGCTGTCCATGGAGTCCCCAGGGAGACACACTAACTGCAGCACCAGACCAAAGTTTCCAGGTGTTCTTTCCTGGGGAGAAGGGCTGTTGTTTCCTGTTTTAAGACCTACCTCCCAACTGACAGTCCGACTCCCAAAATTACATACAAACAAAGATTCCTTCCACACCAAAGGCAACAGAACAGAAAGTTCTTGCTGCCCACAGAGTGCCCACCATGACCCACCAAGTACACCACAAAGCCAAAGATTCCAGGCTTTCTTTCCTGCCGAGAAGGCCTGTTGTTTCCTGTTTTCAGTCCTGCCTCCCAACTGTCAAACTGACTCCCAAAATTGCATATGGACGAAGATTCCTCCCACAAGAAAGGTGCCAGCACAGAAAGTTCTTGCTGCCCAATGGAGTCCCAAGGCTGACAAACCAACTGCACCATAAACCCAAAGCTTCCAGGTTTCCTTTCCTGGGGAGCAAAGGTTGTAGTTTCTGTTTTCAGCCGTGCCTCCCAACAGACAACCCGACTCCTAGAATTGCATCCAAATAAAGATTCCTCCCACACCAAAGTTGCCAGCACAGAAAGCTCTTGCTTCAAATGGAGTCCCCAGGCTGCTCCACCAACTGCATCAAAAAGCCAAAGCTTGCAGGTTTTCTTTCCAGAGGATAAGGGTTGCTGTTTCCTGTTTTCAACCTTGCCTCCCAAATGCCAGCCCTACATGCAAAATTGCATACGCAAGAAGATTCCTCCCACAACAAAGGGGCCAGCACAGAAAGCTCTTGCTGCCCATGGAGTCCCCAGGGAGACACACTAACTGCAGCACCAGGTCAAAGTTTCCAGGAGTTCTTTCCTGGGGAGAAGGGCTGTTGTTTCCTGTTTTAAGACCTACCTCCCAACTGACAGCCCGACTCCCAAAATTACATACA
>NW_020887532.1:1983-3956 GCF_003945725.1 Corapipo altera
CTGTTGTTTCCTGTTTTCAGTCCTGCCTCCCAACTGTCAAACTGACTCCCAAAATTGCATACGGTTGAAGATTCCTCCCACAACAAAGGGGCCAGCACAGAAAACTCTTGCTGCCTAAGGAGTCTCCAGTCTCACCCACCAAATGCACAACAAAACCACACTTTCCAGGCTTCCTTTTTTGGGGAGAAGTGCTTTTGTGTCCTGTTTTCACACCTGCCTCCCAACTGCCAGCCTGACTCCCAAAACTGCATACGCACGATGATTTCTCTCCAACCAAAGGTGCCAGCACAGAAAGATCTAGCTGCCCATGGAATCCCTAGGCTGACAAAACAACTGCTCCATAAACCCAAAACTTCCAGGCTTAATTTCCTGGAAGTAAAGGTTGTAGTTTCTGTTTTCAGCCGTACCTCCCAACTGACAACCCGACTCCCAGAATTGCATCCAAACAAAGATTCCTCCCACACCAAAGTTGCCAGCACAGAAAGCGCTTGCTTCTCATGGAGTCCCCAGGCTGCTCCACCAAGTGCCCCACAAAGCCAAAGCTTCCAGGCTTTCTTTCCTGGGGATAACGCCTGCTGTTTCCTGTTTTCAGCCCTGTCTCACCACTGCCAGCTCGAATCCCATAATGGCATACAGATGAAGATTCCTCGAAGACCAAAGGTGCCAGCAAAGAAATCTAGGACTGCCCGTAGAGTGCCCAGTCTGACGCACCAACTACACCACAAAGTCAAAGCTTACAGGTTTTCTTTGCTGGGGATAACGGCTGCTGTTTCCTGTTTTCAACCTTGCCTCCCAGCTGACAGTCCAAATCCCAAAATTGCATACAGACGAAGATTCCTCCAACAGCAAAGAGACCATGAGAGAAAGTTCTTGCTGCTCATGGAGTGCCCAGCCTGGTCAACCAACTGGACCACAAAGCCAAAGCTTGCAGGCTTTCTTTCCAGAGGATAAGGGTTGTTGTTTCCTGTTTTCAACCTTGCCTCCCAAATGCCAGCCCTACATCCAAAATTGCATACGCACGAAGATTCCTCCCACAACAAAGGGACCAGCACAGAAAGCTCTTGCTGTCCATGGAGTCCCCAGGGAGACACACTAACTGCAGCACCAGACCAAAGTTTCCAGGTGTTCTTTCCTGGGGAGAAGGGCTGTTGTTTCCTGTTTTAAGACCTACCTCCCAACTGACAGTCCGACTCCCAAAATTACATACAAACAAAGATTCCTTCCACACCAAAGGCAACAGAACAGAAAGTTCTTGCTGCCCACAGAGTGCCCACCATGACCCACCAAGTACACCACAAAGCCAAAGATTCCAGGCTTTCTTTCCTGCCGAGAAGGCCTGTTGTTTCCTGTTTTCAGTCCTGCCTCCCAACTGTCAAACTGACTCCCAAAATTGCATATGGACGAAGATTCCTCCCACAAGAAAGGTGCCAGCACAGAAAGTTCTTGCTGCCCAATGGAGTCCCAAGGCTGACAAACCAACTGCACCATAAACCCAAAGCTTCCAGGTTTCCTTTCCTGGGGAGCAAAGGTTGTAGTTTCTGTTTTCAGCCGTGCCTCCCAACAGACAACCCGACTCCTAGAATTGCATCCAAATAAAGATTCCTCCCACACCAAAGTTGCCAGCACAGAAAGCTCTTGCTTCAAATGGAGTCCCCAGGCTGCTCCACCAACTGCATCAAAAAGCCAAAGCTTGCAGGTTTTCTTTCCAGAGGATAAGGGTTGCTGTTTCCTGTTTTCAACCTTGCCTCCCAAATGCCAGCCCTACATGCAAAATTGCATACGCAAGAAGATTCCTCCCACAACAAAGGGGCCAGCACAGAAAGCTCTTGCTGCCCATGGAGTCCCCAGGGAGACACACTAACTGCAGCACCAGGTCAAAGTTTCCAGGAGTTCTTTCCTGGGGAGAAGGGCTGTTGTTTCCTGTTTTAAGACCTACCTCCCAACTGACAGCCCGACTCCCAAAATTACATACA
>NW_020887533.1:0-3955 GCF_003945725.1 Corapipo altera
GAGTCGGCCTGGTCCCCTGTCAGCAGGGTCACAAAGGCTGGGAACAGGGGAAACAGGGAAAAACAGGGAAAAGGGATGAGAGAGGGATGGCTGAGTCAGCCTGGTCCCCTGTCAGCAGGGTCACAAAGGCTGGGAATGACAAGGGAAACAGGGAAAAACAGGGAAAAAGGGATGAGAGAGGGAAGGGAATCCGCCTGTTCTCCCATCAGCAGGGTCACAAAGGCTGGGAACAGGGAAAAGGGGATGAGGAGGGGAAGGAACAGGAAAAAGGAGATGAGGAGGGAAAGGGGGTTTTGGGAAGGGAAGGGATCCCTGGGAAAAAGAGGGGCTTGGAAAAGCATCCCAGGTTGTTCCCTTTCCCAAGGGACCCCCTGTCAGCTGGGGGCTGATTCCAGGGGCTGATTCCAGGGGCTGATCCCGGAGTTCCAGGGGTGATGCTGGGGCTGATCCCGGAGTTCCAGGGGCTGTTCCTCACCCGTTCCTTTGTACTTGTCCACGAAGCAGTACTTGAGCTCGTAGTCACTCAGCAGGTCGTGGACTTCCTGCAAAAACAGGAAAAATTTCCAAGGATTTTGGGGGGGGGAAAAGGGAATTGGGGTCGCAGGGAAAAGCTCCAGCCCCGATCCCAGTCCCGATCTCCCCCTGTCCCCGTTCCCGCTCACCTGGTTGGTCACGTCGGGCGGTAACCCCCTGATCAGCACCTTCCGCCGGTTGCGGAACTGCCTCGCGCTGCGCTCCAGGCGGCTCCGCACCTCGGCGGGGGGGAGCGGCGGCAGCTCCTCCTCGGGGGCGCGCCCGAGCCCCGCCGGCGGTTCCTCGGGCCCCGCTCGGGGCTCCCGCCCGGGCCCCGCCGGCGGTTCCTCGGGCGCCGCTCGGGGCTCCCGCCCGGGCCCCGCTCCGGGCCCGCTCCCCGACACCGCCGCCGCCATCTTGGCCCCGCCGCCGCCACCACCCGCCGGGCAACCCCCCCCAGCAACGCGCCTCCCCATTGGAGGAAGGCTTTGAGAGGGGGATGTGTCGGAGGGTGTGATTGGGTAAGTCTGAAGGGGGGGTTGTGTCCGAGCTGGTGATTGGGTGCGGCGGGGTGAGAGGGAAGGTTGAGGGGTGTGATTGGTTGGGTGGGTGGAGCGGGGAGGGGGGCGCGACCTTTGACCCCGCGAAGGGACCCGAAATAGCCCCAAAACCTCCCCGAACAGTCCCAAAACAGCCCCAAAACATCACCAAATAGCCCAAAGGGGCCCTAAAATACCCCAACATCCCCCCCGAGAACCCCCAAAATACCCCCAAAGACACTCAAAATATCCCTCAAAAAGAGACCCCAAAATAACCCCCAAACCCCCAAAGGGACCCAAAATACCCCAAAATGCCCCCCAAAGAGACCCCAAAATATCACACACTGGAAACACCTGGAGGGGCTTTTCCATCCTTTATTTGGGAAAGGCCCTGAACCCCCAAATCCAGGGAGGATCCCCCCAAATCCCAGACCCCAAATCCCAGGGGAGGATCCCCCCAAATCCCCAGAGGGTCCCCGGGACCCCCAAATTCCAGGAAGATCCCCTCAAATCCAGGAGGCCCCAAATCCAGGACCCCAAATTCCTTTCCCCCTGGAAATGGGATTTGGGGGGAGGTCCCCATTCCCTCCTTCCCCTTTTATTTTTTCCCCTTCCTGGCCCTTCCAGGACGTTGGAAAATCCCGGTTTTCCTCCTCCCCAGGAGCTGCCCCCGAACCTTCAGCTTGGGGTGGGATTTGTGGGGTCCTGGGTGGGATTTTGGGGTGTTTTTGTGGGACTTGGGGGTTTTTGGGTGGGATTTGGGGTGCCCTGGGTGGGATTTATGGGCGTTTTTGTGGGATTTGGGATTTTTTGGGTGGGATTTTGGGGTCCCTGGGTGGGATTTGGGGGGTCCTGGGTGGGATTTGGGGGTTCCCAGGTGGGATTTAGGGGTGTTTTTGTGGGATTTTTGGGTTCCCAGGTGGGATTTGGGATTGTTTCTGTGGGATTTGGCGGTGTTTGTGTAGGATTTGGGGTTGTTTCTGTGGGATTTGGGGGTGTTTCTGTGGGATTTGGGGGTGTTTCTGTGGGATTTGGGGGTGTCTGGGTGGGATTTTGGGGTCTCCCGGCTCTGCCTCCGCCGTTTCCGGGGTCGGGAAGTGCCTGAGGGGCTTCGTTTCCTCTTGGTGGGGAACAAATCTGGGGAGAAAAGGGCGAAAAAAGGTGAAAAGGGACAAGTTTTGGGGTGAAAGAGGACAATTTTGGGGTGAAAAGGGGTAGCTTTGAGGTGAAAGAGGACAATTCTAGGGTGAAAAGTGGCAGTTTTAGGGTGAAAAGGGACAATTTTGGGGCTGTTCCGGAGGTGTCAGAGCGTTTACTTTGAACCAAACTCATGGAAATTCAGGAACTTTTTGGTGTCATCAACCACCTCCAGAGGGAAAAGGGGGGGTCAGTCCCACCCCAAACTCACTTATAACTCCCCAAACTCACCTGTAACCCCCCCAACTCCCCCCAAACTCACCTGTAACCTCCCAAACTCCCCCCAAACTCACCTGTCCCCCCCACACTCACCTGTGTCAGGCTCCTCCCCCACCTCCTGTCTGTAGTACTCGGCGTCGTCCTCGTCCTCCGAGGGTGTGGCCACACCTGGCTCAGGTGCACCGGGGTCCTCGACGTCGCTGTCACCCTCCTTGTCACCTGTCCTGGAACTGTCACCTGTCCTGGAACTGTCACCTGTCCCGGCCTGGCCCTGCTGGCGTCGCATCCCGGCCAGGCTGCGCTCCCTGGGGGGACGGGGACAGGTGAGGGACAGGTGAGGGGGGACAGGTGAGGTTTGATCTCAGCGCTGCCCTCACCTGGGAGTGTCACCTGTGATACCTGGAACTGTCACCTGTGACACCTGGGAGTGTCACCTTGTCCTGCCCTCACCTGGGAGTGTCACCTGTGTCCCCCTCACCTGTTCAGGTGCCTCAGGTGCCGTTTCCTCTCCAGGTCCTGCTCCTGTTTCTGCCTCCGCTGGGCCTTGAGCTGCAGCTTCTGCTCCCGGCGCTGCTGCAGCTGCTGCAGCTCCTCCTCCGACCTGTGCACTGGGACAGGTGGGACAGGTGAGACCCCCCAGGTGTGTCACTCACCCAGCCCAGCCCAGGGGTGTCTCCATGCCCAGGTGTCCCCAGGTGTCCCCAGGTGTGTCACTCACCCAGCCCGTGGTACAGGACGCTGCCCTGGCCCAGCCCCTCCTCCACCTTCACCAACTGCAGGGTCAGGCGGGGCCCGATCTGGGGACGGGGGGGACACAGAGGGGACAGGGGGGACGTCAGGGAGCCCTGGGGGCACCTGGTACCTGGCCCTCGTGTCCTTAATGTCCCCTCGATGTCCCCAATGTCACCTCAGTGTCCCCATTGTCACCTCAGTGTCACCTCAGTCAGCCTCACAGCACTCTGCTGTCCCCCCTGGTGTCCCCAATGTCCCCAGGATGTCCCCAGGATGTCCCCACTGTCACCTCAGTCAGCCTCACAGCATTCTGCTGTCCCCCCTGGTGTCCCCAATGTCCCCAGGATGTCCCCACTGTCACCTCAGTCAGCCTCACAGCACTCTACTGTCCCCCCTGGTTCCCTGATGTCCCCAATGTCCCCTCAGTGTCCCCAATGTCCCCAATGTCCCCACTGTCACCTCAGTCAGCCTCACAGCACTCTGCTGTCCCCCCCTGGTTGCCCCTCCCGGCGCAGTCCTGGGGCAGCTCCAGCACGTTGTGGGTCCCGTCCTGCTCGGCCTCGCTCTCCGACAGGGCCACCTCCCTGGGGACAGTGGGGTCACCGGGGTCACACAGGGTCACCGGGGTCACCAATGTCACCACAGTGTCCCCAGGGTCACCACAGTGTCCCCGTGTCACCCCCATTCCCAAATGTCCCCCCTTCACGTGTCCCGTTTCTCCCTGTCCCGTGTTCCCCTTCCCATCCAGTGTCCCC
>NW_020887534.1:0-3952 GCF_003945725.1 Corapipo altera
CTTGGTTAGAACATGGTGCTAATAATGCCAAGGCTACAGGTTCAATCCCAATAGGGGCCATTTGCTTAAGAGTTGGACCTAATGATCCTTCAGGGTCCCTTCCAACTTGGAATATTCTGTGACCCGTTGTTGTACCCACCCCTAAGGGACAACCACCCCTCACTGAGTAAGATGGATGACTAACGTCACTCAAGTTCCACCTAAATATAAAGAAATAGCATAAAAATGAGTTACAAATGGGGAGGAGAAGGAGAGACTCCACTCTGTTACCTCTGAGGTCACTCACCGGGCTGAACCTGTCTCTGCCCCATAGGGGCCCATTGCATAAGAACTGTACTCTGTGTGCTGAAGGATTGTCTCGAGTCAACTTTTATTGGGAATTAGAGATTGTCAGTGTATTGCTTTGAATTAGGGAATCCTGGAACCTTAACCTGTCCCAATTTTATTAAGTGTTACTCTGTAAACTCTTACTGTGAGTCCTTCACGGGTGCTGGCACTCGCTGGCAGTGGGTGAAGGTGCAGAGCTGGGTGGGGTTTTTGTGTTTGGGTGTGACCCTGAATAGTTCAGTCAAACCTCCTCCGACCCAGTGGACTGTTCAGTGAAGGATCCCCATAATGGGATGGGACAAACTGGTTGGGCATGAGGCTTTCCTGGGTCACCCCCAGGGACACACACCCAAGCCCACTGTGGGATCAACAAGGCACCCCCAAACCCGCCATACGCAACGGCATCCCTCCCCAGACCCATCATGGGGTCCCATCCCAGGTACCATGGGATTCCTCATGACCTCCAGCACCATCAGCGTCATCCCTGTCCCGAACACCCCTGGGGACACCAATCCCAGCCCTGTAATGGGGTCCTTTTCCCACCCCACGTCCCCAACACCCCTAGGGACATGAACCCTCCTGTCCCTCATGCCCAGTCCCATCTCAGGTCCACCAACACCTATATGGAGAGACCCACCACTGGCCAAGGCTGAGCCCAGCAGTGATGGCAGCAACACCTCAGGGATGTGGAGTTACAAGGGAGGAAAAACTTATGGGCAGAAGGAATTGGGGCAGAGAAGAGAGGAATTTGAATGTGTGAGGGAAACAACCTGGCAGCCCCAGGCCACTGCAGGAGGGGATCCAGGCACTAGAGCTCGATTCCCTGGCAGCCTGTGGGGGCCCAAGGGGGAGCACAGACCCACCTACAGCCCTTGGAAGAGCCCCCAGTGGAGAAGGGGGATGCTGCAGGAGGCTGTGACCCCATAGGAAACCTGTGCTGGAGCAGGGTCCTGGCAGGGATTTGTGTCCCATGGAGGGAGGAGCCCATGCTGGGGCAGGTTTGCTGGCACAACCTGTGACCCCGTGGGGATCCAGATTGGAGCAGTTCCCGAGGGACTGACCTCGTGGGAAGAACTCATGGTGGAGCAGGGATTGTGTCCTATGGGAAGGACTCACACTGGATCAGGACAAGGACTCCTCTCCTCAAGGGAGAACCATGGAATGAACTGACTGTGACCCACATTCCCGTCTCCCTGTGCCCATGGAGGGGAGCAGGGAGAGAATCGGGATTGAAGTTGAGCATGGGAAGGAGGGTCACTGCTGAGCTCAGCCTTGGCCAGTGGTGGGTCTCTCCACGGGGGTGATGGTGGACCTGGGATGAAACTGGAGATGAGGGACAGGAGGGTTCCTGTCCCTAGGGGTGTTGGGGACCTGGGGTGGGAACAGGACCCTGTAACAGGGCTGGCATTGATGTCTCCAGTGGGGGCTGGTGCCCAGGGATGGGGGGCTGCTGTGTCTGGGGACAATGGGACCAGGGGTGCGAATGGGCTCCTCTGATGTCACTGGGTCTAGGACTGATGATCCCAAAGGGAATCAGGAACTCGGAATGGGGAGCTGAGGGGGGGCTGACAGCCCTGGGGGTGTTTGAGACCTGGGATGGGGCTGGAATTGATGTCCTCAGAGGTGTTTGGGACAGGGATGAGGCTGATGGCCCTGGAGGCTATGGGGACCCCCATGGTACCTGGGATGGAACCCCACGGTGGGACTGGGGGTGGAACTCGTGTTCTCAGACCATGCTGGGTCTGGAGGGGATGTCCCTGGAGGGGATTCCAGGTTTGGAGATGGCTTTATGACTCCACAGCGGGCCTGGGTTTGTGTCCCTGGGGGGCCAAGGGTTGGGACTGAGGGGTGCTGGGGGTGGGCCCCATCCTGGGTTTGCTGCTGGTACAACCCAGTTGATTGTGCTGCTGATCTTTATTTAAACGCTCCTGCAAATATTCTGCTGGCTTCTGCCCGGCTGTTGGGGCGCTCAGAGCCGGCTCTCGAAGCTGCGAGGCGCCTGTGGAGAGAGGAAGCTGCTGAGGCCCGACCACGGCCGGGGGTGCAGGGTGGGTGTGAGGGTGCGGAGCAGCACTGGGTGCCCCGAGGGGTGTGGGCACCCGGCTGCACAGGGGAGCTGTGGGCACAGAGAGCTCTGGGCTCTGGGGCACCAGCTCACAGCACAAATCTCTACTGAGTTTGGGCAGTGGCAAACTGGGCACCCAGAGCACCTTAGCTCGGAAAACCCCATGGCTGCTCTAGCTGATAGCAGCCATCCAATACCAGTTTGGCAACTCCCCCCAGGCCCACCAACTCACTCTGTCTTGTGCACCCTGTACCCACGCAGGGAGCACCTTGTGAACAAATATGAAAATAGTCAGACCGATGGACACAGCCAAAATGAAGTCTTTGATATAAACAAGCCAGGCAGTAACAGCATTTACTGCCTCCGTGTTTGCCGTGCCCACCGCTGCATTCCAGGTGGTCCTGCTGAGTCTCCTCTTGTCCGCACCTGGAGGAACAATTATGCACATCAGCCTGTCCTGCACAGCTTTGGCCACCTCATGGGAGGGCTGACATTGCCAGGAAATGTTCTTTCCCACTTTGTCGGCATGTCTGAATGAGGGAATATCCT
The DNA here is from genome assembly GCF_003945725.1 of Corapipo altera. Classification (NCBI taxonomy): domain Eukaryota; kingdom Metazoa; phylum Chordata; class Aves; order Passeriformes; family Pipridae; genus Corapipo; species Corapipo altera. The sequence continues at coordinate 2,942 of NW_020887534.1, forward strand.
GAGTGGCAACATTTCTGTGGCTTCAGTAGAAGCCAAGGAAACTTCCAAAGGCCTTGCAAGTCCATGATCTCCAGAGCCTCTCTCCCTCTCTCTCACTCTTTCTCCTCTTGGCTTTGCTTGCACTCTGGAGTGGCCACAGTCCAGTTCTCCCAGTGTCTGGCTTTGCTCCCCATTCCTGAGAATCCTTAACATTTGCCCACAATTTCTCTTACACTTGCCCACCTTCCCTTTCCAGACTTGGTTGGTGCTGCCTGGATGGACTCTCTCTGATCCTGTGGGACACACTGTACCCCTGTCACATGATAAGGGAGATTTCCTCAAACCCTTGGTGTTTGATTGGTCTGTCAATGCCTCAGGAAGGTTGAGAGCCTCATGCCCAACCAGTCTGTCCCATCCCATTATGGGGATCCTTCACTGAACAGTCCACTGGGTCAAAGGGGGTTTGACTGAACTATTCAGGGTCACACCCAAACACAAAAACCCCACCCAGCTCTGCACCTTCACCCACTGCCAGCGAGTGCCAGCACCCGTGAAGGACTCACAGTAAGAGTTTACAGAGTAACACTTAATAAAATTGGGACAGGTTAAGGTTCCAGGATTCCCTAATTCAAAGCAATACACTGACAATCTCTAATTCCCAATAAAAGTTGACTCGAGACAATCCTTCAGCACACAGAGTACAGTTCTTATGCAATGGGCCCCTATGGGGCAGAGACAGGTTCAGCCCGGTGAGTGACCTCAGAGGTAACAGTGGAGTCTCTCCTTTCCTCCCCATTTGTAACTCATTTTTATGCTATTTCTTTATATTTAGGTGGAACTTGAGTGACGTTAGTCATCCATCTTACTCAGTGAGGGGTGGTTGTCCCTTAGGGGTGGGTACAACAACGGGTCACAGAATATTCCAAGTTGGAAGGGACCCTGAAGGATCATCAGGTCCAACTCTTAAGCAAATGGCCCCTATTGAGATTGAACCTGTAGCCTTGGCATTATTAGCACCATGTTCTAACCAAG
>NW_020887535.1:0-3950 GCF_003945725.1 Corapipo altera
CTTCCTTCGATAGCTCAGCTGGTAGAGCGGAGGACTGTAGGCTCCCTCACACGGCCATCCTTAGGTCGCTGGTTCAACTCCGGCTCGAAGGAATGTCCTTTTGGCTCTGGCCCAGATCCTGCAGCACTGCTGTGTTTTTGGCCCTACCCCAGTGGCTCTCTTTCAAAGGGCTGCCCAGCCTTGAGCTCTTGCCTCACTTTGGGAATACAACTGGACAAGCAGATTTGGTTGAACTCTGGGCTGGACGATGGTGGTCCTGATCACTCGTGTTTTTCATGGCCACCTCCAGCAGGAAAGTGAGTGGGGGGGTGGTGGTGTGAGAGCAATGCAAATGGGAGGCCCAGGCTTTGGGTGCAGGCCATCCTGAATTAGGGTGGGTTCCTGGGAGGGGAGAGGCCCTCAAGCAGAGCTGCAGGGTGGGGAATTGGCTCAAGTGGTAGAGCGCTCGCTTAGCATGCGAGAGGCAGTGGGATCGGTGCTCACATTCTCCAATGCTTTTCATTCCCCTTGCCTGGACACAGGGCCCTTTGGTGGGGGTCCCATGTCCCCTGTGAGATGTGGGAGATTTATGGTGTGCCCTGGATTTACAGAGGACAAGGACATCCAGGGCTGTGTCAAGAGCACTACAGCAGTTCAGCAATGGAACTGACTTTCGCTCTCCTTGCTTGACAGATCATAGAATCATAGAATAGCTAAGGTTGAAAATGACCTTTAAGATAATCAGGTCCAACCGTCAACCCAGCACTACCACCTGATTCATCATTAAATCATGTCTTCAAGTGCCATAGTGACATGTTTTTTAACACTTCCAGGGACAGTGACTCCACCAATTCCCTGGGTAGACTGTTGCAATACTTTACAACTGTTTCCATGAAAATTTTTTCCTAATCTAAACCTCCTCTGGTGCAACTTGCGGCCTTTTCCAAATTTCATCCCCAGTACTGTAAAAGACACCAATGAAGTGGAGCAACTTCAGTGGAGGGCCACCAAGTATCTCAAGGAATGGAGAGATTTCTCTTTGAGGATGGGCTGAGGAGAGTGAGAAAGTTCAGCTTGGAGAAAGAGAGAATCAGAGGTCTTGTTCTTCACCCTCCAGCATACACGAGTAGAAGAGTGTCTGTATATTTGTCTGGTTCTTGACTGGAGAGCTAAAGACAGCACAGTGAAAGGGAATAAAGGAAAATCGCAGCAGGATATGGGTAAGATCTTTTTGGCCATGAGGAGAGTCTAGCTGTAGAAGATGATGTCCAAGAAGCTTGTGGAGCATTTCCTTTTGCAGGTTTTGCATGATTTGATGGGCTAAAGGGATTGAGCAAGGTGTTGTGATGTTGGAGCTGAGTCTGTTTGAAGCAGGATGTTGTAATAGAGGCATGACGCTGTGCCTAAAGCCATGCTGTGGCTGGGGAAGTGCTGGATGAGTGTGTGATGGGTGAGGTAGTGGACATGGCCCTGTGCTTCCTTCAATAGCTCAGCTGGTAGAGTGGAGGACTGTAGGCCATCCTTAGATTGCTAGTTCAATTCCAGCTTGAAGGAATGTCCTTTTGACTCTGGCCTAGGTCCTGCAGCACCACTGACTTCTGAGGCCAAAGTGGCCTCTTTTCAAGAGCTGTCCAGTGCTGAGCTCTGATCTTTAGTCGTGAAGACAACCAGACAAGACATTCTGGGGGAGAACTCTGGTCAGGGAGTTGTGGTCTTGACCACTGAGTTTATTTGGGGTCACATATAGTAGGAATGTTGGTGGTATGAGAGTAGGATGATGGAAGGCCCAGGCTTTGGGTGCAGGGCATCCCGAATCAGGGGTAGGTATCTGGGAGGGGAGAGGACCCTCAGGCAGAGCCGCGGGATGGGGAATTAGCTCAAGTGGTAGAGTGCTTGCTTAGCATGCGAGAGGGAGCAAGATCGATGCCTGCATTCTCCAGTGCTCCATTTTCATGTGTCCCATTGCCTAGACACAAGGTCCTTTTCCAGGGGTCCTACGTCCTCCTGGGGCCTTGAGTGCTTGCAGCCTACCCACAATACAAAGAGTAGGAGAACGTCCAATTCTGCATTAAGAGCAGCATGGCCAATCTAACAGGGAACCTTATTTTCTCCCACTTTCCTTGATAGATGTAAAATGTCATCTCAATCAATGTGTCCAGTTTTGAGATCCTGTGTACTGGAAAGACATTAATGAAATGGAGCAACTTCAGAAGAGGACCACCAAGAATTTCAAGGAATGGAGGGATTCCTCTAGGTGGATGGGTCAAGGACAATGGGAATGTTCAGCCTGGGGAAAGAGAGATTTGGAGGGCTTACACATGACCTTCCAGTTTGTAGGAATAAAGCAATGACTCTCCTTTCATATGGTACTTGACCAGAGAGCAAAAGACTGCACAGTGAAAGGGAATGGAGGGAAATTGTAGCAGGATATGGATAAGCTCTATTTGGCTGTGAGGAGAGTCCAGCTGCAGAAGATGATGTCCAAGGAGCTTGTGGAGCATTTCTGTTTGCGGTTTGCATGATTTGACATGCAAAAGGGATTGAGTAAGGTGTTGTGATGTTGGAGCTGGGGCTGCTTGAAGTTTGAAGCAGGATGTTAGAATAGAAGCAAGATGGTGTGCTGTGGCGAGGAAAGTGTTGGATGAGTGTGTGATGAGTGAGGTAGTGGGCATGGCCCTGTGCTTCCTTTGATAGCTCAGCTGGTAGAGCGGAGGACTGTAGGCTTCCTTGCACAGCCATCCTTAGGTTGCTGGTTCAACTCTGGCTCTAAGGAGTGTCCTTTTGGAGGGTCCCTTTGGCCCAGATCCTGCTGTGCCGCTGCCTTTTTGGCCCTTTCCAGGTGAATTCCCTTCAAAGGCTACCCAGCTGTGAGCTCTTGCCTGAGTTTAGGAAGATGACCAACCAAGGAAGTTTTGGGGTGAAGTGTAGGATGGGGATGGTGCTTCTGATCATTAAGGTTGTAAGAAAAGTGAGTGGATGAGCTGGTGGTGGTCTGAGAGCAATGCCAATATGCGTGCAGGGCCTCCTGAATCAGTGGTGGGTGTCTCTGAGGGGTGAGGCTCTCAGGCAGAGCTGCAGGGTGGGGAATTAGCTCAAGTGGTAGAGCGCTCGCTTAGCATGCGAGAGGCAGCGGGATCGATGCCCGCATTCTCCAGTGCTTTTCATTCCCCTTGCCTGGACACAGGGTCCTTTGGTGGGGATCCCTCTGTCCACTGGGGGCTGTGGGGAGATTTATGGTGTGCCCAGATTTACAAAAGACAAGAACATTTGGGGCTGTATCAAAAGCACTACGGGCAGTTTGACAGAGGAACTGATTTTCTCTGTCTTTGCTTGACAGTTCTCAACTATCAAGCCCAGTACAGAAAACAAATCCATGAAATGGAGCAACCTCAGTGGAGGGCCACCAAGGATCCCAAGGAATGGAGATTTCTCTTTATGGATGGGCTGAGGAGAGTGAGCATATTCAGCTTGGAGAAAGAGAGATTCAGAGGACTTGCACATGACCTTCTATTGCTTAGGTGTAGGTTATGGAACAATTTTGTTTAGTCTGATGCTTGACCAGAGGGCAGAAGACAGCACAGTGAAAGGGAATGAAGGGAAGTTGCAGAAGGATATGGGTAAGCGCTGGATGGTAGTGAGGAGAGTCCAGGTATTGCTGATGTCCAAGGAACCAGGGAGTGGTTCTGTTTGTGGCTTGCATGATAGGATGGGCTAAAGGGATTGAGCAAGGTGTTGTGATATTGGAAGTGTGGCTGTTTGAAGCAGGATGTTGTAACAGAGGCATGATGCTGTGCCATGGCTATGGAAGTGCTGGATGAGTGATGGGTGAGGTAGTGGGCATGGCCCTGTGCTTCCTTCGATAGCTCAGCTGGTAGAGCGGAGGACTGTAGGCTCCCTCACACGGCCATCCTTAGGTCGCTGGTTCAACTCCGGCTCGAAGGAATGTCCTTTTGGCTCTGGCCCAGATCCTG
>NW_020887536.1:0-2631 GCF_003945725.1 Corapipo altera
GGGGGTGGAACAACTCCCTGAGGGGGGTCCCAAAGCCCTGGAGCCTCCAAATAACTGGAACCAAAAGGGAAGGGGAGTCCAGGCTGGGAAATCAGCCCAGGGAGGTTTGGGAGCAGCATCCAAGGGGTTCCTTCCAGTGCTCCCCAGCTTCCTCCTTCCCTTAGTGGTGGGATGTGATGGGACTGTGAGGGGCTCACAGCAGGCTTACAACAAGCTTGCAATAGGCTTACAACAAGCTTGCAACAGGCTTGCAAGGAGCTCCCAAGGGCCTTACAATGGGCTTACAACGAGCTTGCAATAAACAGTGGGCTTGCGACAGGTTTGGAAGGGGCTTGTAATAGGTTTAAAATTAAGTTTACAACAGGTTTGCAGCAAGATTGTAACAGGCACACAGTGGGCTTGCGAGGGCTTTACGATGAGTTTACAATAAGCTGGCAATGGCTGTGCAATGGGCTTGCAACAGGTTTGCAAGGGACTTGTGGTGGGTTTACAGCGGGCTCACCATGAGCTTACAAGGGCCTTGCAATGGGTTTGCAAGAGACTCGCAGTGAACACTGCAATGACCTTGGGAAAAAGGGCCTTACAACGGGTTTGCAACAGGTTTACAATGGGCTTGCAACTGGGGAGGGACAGAAACAAAAATAATAAATAAATAAACACACCCTGAAATTTAGAGGATTATTTGCGTTTTTACCATTTTGGACGAATCTGATGTGATTTCAGCCTCTGTCCTGCGTTTGTAGCACAAACAATCCCCTCCCCTCCCCAAAATCCCCTAATTCCCAACATTTACTGCGTGGAAATCTCCACAGAACCCCAGCCCAGCCCTTGCTGGATGAGCAATCCCACACCAACTGAACAGATTCCCATGGATTTGTGTGGGAAACCCCCAAATATTCCAGATTTCTGATTTTCTGTTCTCTTACTGGGGTTACTTCACCGGTGGGATTTTGCTTTCCTTTGGAGCTTTTCCCTGCTTTCCGTGGGATCTGAGGGTGTTTTTATGTCCTTGTTTTGCACTGGGGAGGATGCTCAGCATCAACCCCCCCCAAAAATTCCATGTTCCAAAATCCCAACACCAACAGAAACAGCTTTTCCTGGAAATTCCCCTATTTGCAACCCCAAATCTTGGAAGTGAAAACCCAGAGGAAGGACCCTTTGGAGAAGACACTGCAGAACCTCTCCAAGAGGTTTCCAGACTATCCCAACCTCTTGGTTTCAATTTTTTTTGGGGGAAAAAAAGGCTTTTTTTATTTTGTTTTTTTTTGGAAAAAGGCACTTTTTTTTCAGAGAAAAAAAGTATTTTTTGGGGGAGAAAATCGTGTTTTTAGAAGAAAAACTTTGTGAGGAAATGGACATTTCTTCACAGGGGAAAAGGTTGGGTTTTTGGTTTGTTTTGAGAAAAAGAGAGGGTTTTTTTGGGCAAAAGAGGGTCTTATGGGGAAAAGGGGTGTTTTCACTGGGAAAAAAAGCCTTAGGGAAGAAAAAAGGGGCTTTGGAAAAAAAAGAAGGTGGTTTTTAGGGGGAAATAGGATTTTTTTTCTGAAAAAGACCCCTTTTTTGAAAAGATATATTTTTTTAGGAAAAAAGTAGGATTTTTTTAATGAAAAAAAAGGGGTATTTTTTGGAAAAAGTTTCTTGGGAAAAAAGGGTTTTTTTCCTTGGGAAAAGATTTTTTTGGAGAGAAAAAAAGAGTTTTTTTAGGTGGGGGGGAAATCCATCCTTGATGGAATGGTGGATTTTTTTGGGGGAAGCAAATGGAGCTGTGAGTTTTTTCCTGTGGATGCAGAGTGTTTATCCCTCCACACATCCAGTGACCAGGGAGGTGTTTTCCTGGAGAAACCACTCAAAAAACCCTCCTTTTTCTGAAGCAGGGATGAAATCCTTGGGATTATTAAAGGATTGGGACACGTTTGGAAGCACCTCAAGGCTTCCCTTGGCCATCCCGCCTTTGGAATGTGCTGGAGAACCCCAAAGTCCCCATCCCCGTGTGCATCCACCCCTAATTTGGGTGTGATCCCCTCCAAAATCTCCACACCCCAAGAGCTCTGAGGAAGCTGAGGCTCTGAGGAAGGTGCTCCAAGTCCATCCGTGGGACTTTCTCCTCAATCAACCCCTGGGATGGTCCCACGGGAAAGGATCCACTTGGATCTTGGGAATGCTGGCAAGGAAAAATGAACTTGGTGAGCACTTCTGGGCTATTTAAAGGTAGGATTGAACCAGGCTCGGTGTCACCTGGGTGGGAGGGGAGTGAATCTGGATTTGGGCTCTTATCTCCCACTGCAGGAGCTCACGGAGGCTTTGGGATCCAAGCCGGGCTCAGCTGGGCTGGCCTTGGCCCTTCAGGCTGGTGTTGGCACCCTGAGGACATAATTAGCTGGAAACAGGTCTCCTGTTGACCAAATATTGAGTCCAGGAGTGGGTGACCTCATCCCAGAGCTGCCTCCAGCCTGATCCCGCGCTGCTTTTGTGGCACATCCAGCAATTTTTGGGCAAAATAAGTGTGGGGTCACCTGTGCTTAACCCCAGACTGACACAGGGTTTAGGCTGTGCCCTCCAAGACCTTCAGGGATGATGCTCTGAGGTTCTTCCCGTGTCTCCTCCAGCACAGGATGGATCATGGGATGGAGC
>NW_020887536.1:2641-3950 GCF_003945725.1 Corapipo altera
GCTTCTTCCTTTACTTCTTTCTCCTTTTTCTCCTTCTCTTCTTCTTCTTCCTCCTCTTCTTCTTCCTCATCTTCTTCTTCTTCTTCCTCTTCCTCTTTGTCTTCCTCCTCTTCCTCCCTTTCCTCCTCCTCTTCTTCTTCTTCCTCCTTCTCCTTTTTTTTCCTTCTTCCTCCTCATCTTCAGCTTCTTCTTCCTCCTCCTCTTCTTCCTGCTCTTCCTCTTCTTCTTCTTCCTCTACTTCTTCCTCCTCTTTCTCCTTCTCTTCTTCTTCTTCTTCTTCTTCCTCTTCTCCCTCTTCTTCCTCCTCCTCTTCCTCTTCTTCCTCTTCTTTCTCCTCCTCTACTTCCTCCTCTACTTCTTCCTCCTTTTCTTCCTCTACTTCCTCCTCCTCTTTCTCCTTCCTCTTCTTCTTCTTCCTCCTCCTCTTCTTCCTCTTCTTCCTCCTCATCTACTTCCTCCTCTACTTCTTCCTCCTTTTCTTCCTCTTCCTCTTCTTCCTCCTCCTTCTCTTCCTCTTATTCCTCCTCCCCTTCTTCTTCCTCCTCTACTTCTTCCTCGTTGTCCTCCTCCTTTTCCTCCTCCTCCTCTTCTTCCTCCTCCTCATTTTCTTCATCTTCTTCCTCCTCTTCTTCCTCTTCTTCTTCCTCCTCCTCCTCTTCTTCCTCTTCTTCTTCCTCCTCCTCCTCTTCTTCCTCTTCTTCCTGCTCTACTTCTTCCTCCTCTTTCTCCTTCCTCCTCATCTTCTTTGTCTTTTTCCTCCTCCTCTTCCTCCTTTTCCTCCTCCTCCTCTTCTTTCTCCTTCTCCTCTTATTCCTCCTCTCCCTCCTCTCCCTCCTCTCCCTCCTCTTCCTCATCCCTCCCTCCTCCTCCTCCTCCTCCCGTCTCTCCCCGGGGGTTCCCGGTCCTTTGTTCTCCCTCCTCAGCAGCACCGGCAGGGTGGTGGTTTTTTATTTTTTTTTTGGCGTTTCCTAAATCAAATAAACACGGTTTTTTTCCCACCTTTCTGGAATTTTCCTGCCCCGGGAATGGCCCCGGCCGGGCTTGGATTTGATTACTTTGGATTTTATTAATTATTATTTTTTTTTGTAGTTTGTTCTCTGGCTGTTCCGGGAAGAGGAAAAACAACCCACGCAGGCACCGACCCCCCCTCCCACCCCCTTGGGTGGGGAATGACATCCCAAAAAAACCTGGAAAAAATTCCACCGGGGATGAAAACCTGTCAGAAAAGGCTTTCCCTTAAAAAAAAAACCAACAAAAAAAGTGGATTTTGGGATGCTGGAGAACGCTCCTGCATCCTGTGGTACCCACA
>NW_020887537.1:0-3948 GCF_003945725.1 Corapipo altera
CCCAGCCCCTGGCTCTTCATTCCCAACCCTGACTCCTCATTCCCAGCCCTGGCTCCTCATTCCCAATCTCTTGCTCCTCATTCCCAGCCTGGATCCTCATTCCCAGCCCTGGCTCCTCCAGATCCTCATTCCCACCCTCTGGCTCCTACAACTCTTCATTCCCACACTCTGGCTCCTCCAGATCCCCATTCCCAAGCTTTGGCTCCTCATTCCCAACCTCTGACTCCTCATTCCCAGCCCTGGTTCCTCATTCCCAGCCCCGGCTCCTCATTCCCACCCTCTGGCTTCTCATTCCCAGCCTCTGGCTCCTCATTCCCAACCTCTGGCTCCTCCAGATCCTTATTCCCAGCCCTGGCTCCTCCAGCTCCTCATTCCCACCCCTTGGCTCCTCATTCCCACCCTCTGACTCCTCATTCCCTCCTCTCCCCCCTCAGAGTTTTCCAACCCCATCCCAAGGGGCGACACAAACCCTCACCCTCAAACTTTTCCACCGGCGGCTCCTCCGGCTCCTCATTCCCGTTCTCCGGCTCCTCGTTCCCATTTTCCAGCTCCTTCAGCTCCATCCCAAGCTCCACTTCCTCATTCCCGTTTTCCAGCTCCTCCAGCTCCTTCCCGAGCTCCGTCTCCTCATTCCCGAGCTCCGTCTCCTCCTTCCCAAGCTCCGTCTCCTCCTTCCCAAGCTCCGTCTCCTCCTTCCCAAGCTCCGTCTCCTTCCCGAGCTCCGTCTCCTCATTCCCGAGTTCCGTCTCCTCATTCCCAAACTCCGTCTCCTCCGTCTCCTCGCTCCCCTCCCGCTGCCCCGGGATGGCTCCTTCCCACCACTCCGTATCCCAGCGCTCCGACGTCCCGGCGGGAAGCGGCTCCGGGTCCCGGCGGCTGCCCAGGGGCTGCTTCCGAGGGCAGCGGGAAGCGGCCGCCAGGGCCAGATCCCTGCGGAACGCCGCGTCCTCCGACAGCTTCTCCAGGATCAGCCTCTGGGAACGGGGACACCGGGGCGGGGATGGCAGATCCAGAGGGATCCAGAGGGATCCAGGGGGATCCAGGGGGATCCAGAGGGATCCAGGCACCCCCATCCCACCAGGGTATGGATATTGGATCCAGAGGGATCCAGGGGGATCCAGTGGGATCCAGGCACCCCCATCCCACCAGGGTATGGATACCCAATCCAGAGGGATCCAGAGGGATCCAGAGGGATCCAGGCACCCCCATCCCACCAGGGTATGGATACCAGATCCAGAGGGATCCAGAGGGATCCAGGCAGATCCAGAGGGATCCAGGCACCCCCATCCCACCAGGACATGGATACCCGATTCAGTGGGATCCAGAGGGATCCAGCAGGATCCAGAGGGATCCAGGCACCCCCATCCCACCAGGGGATGGATACCCAATCCAGAGGGATCCAGGGGGATCCAGGGGGATCCAGACTCGCCCTTCCCACCAGGGCATGGATATCAGATCCAGTGGTATCCAGTGGGATCCATCGGGACCCAGTGGGATTAATTGGGATCCAGGCTCCCCCATCCCACCAGGGCATGGAAATCAGATCCATCAGGATCCAGGGGGATCCAGAGGGATCCAGGCACCTCCATCCCACCAGGACATGGATTCCCAATCCAGAGGAATTCAGAGGGATCCGGGGGGATCCAAGGGGATCCAGTGGGATCCAGGCTCACCCATCCCACCAGAGCATGGATACTGGATCCAGAGGGATCCAATGGGATCCAGGCACCTCCATCCCACCAGGGCATGGATACTGGATCCAGTAGGATCCAGAGGGATTCAGAGGGATCCAGTGGGATTCATTGGGATCCAGGCTCCCTCATCCCACCAGGACATGGATACCCAATCCAGCAGGATCCAGAGGGATCCAGGTTCCCCCATCCCACCAGGGCATGGATACCCAATCCAGAGGGATCCAGAGGGATCCAGTGGGATTCATTGGGATCCAGGCTTCCCCATCCCACCAGGGCATGGATACCTGATCCAGAGGGATCTAGAGGGATCCAGTGGTATCCAGTAGGATCCAGAGGGATCCAGGCTTCCCCCTCCCACCAGGGCATGGATACCCAATCCAGTGGGATCCGGAGGGATCCAGCAGGATCCATTGGGATCCAGGCACCCCCATCCCACCAGGGTATGGATACCCGATTCAGTGGGATCCGGAGGGATCCAGCAGGATCCATTGGGATCCAGGCACCCCCCTCCCACCAGGACATGGATACCCGATCCAGAGGGATCTGGAGGGATCCAGTGGTATCCAGTAGGATCCAGAGGGATCCAGGCTTCCCCATCCCACCAGGGCATGGATACCCAATCCAGTGGGATCCAGAGGGATCCAGCGGGATCCAGGCACCCCCATCCCACCAGGACATGGATATTGGATCCAGAGGGATCCAGCGGGATCCAGAGGGATCCAGGCACCCCCATCCCACCAGGACATGGATATCGGATCCAGAGGGATCTGGAGGGATCCAGTGGTATCCAGTAGGATCCATTGGGATCCAGGCACCCCCCTCCCACCAGGGCATGGATATCGGATCCATCAGGACCTAGTGGGATCCATCAGGATCCAGCGGGATCCAGGCTCCCCCATCCCACCAGGGCATGGATACCCGATTCAGTGGGATCCAGCGGGATCCAGAGGGATCCAGGCTCTCCCATCCCGCCCTTCCCGCTCACCTTGGCAGCCTCGACCTCCCGGCGCGTTCCCGAGATCTGGATGACCCGGATGGGGGCCAGGCTGGATTCGGGATCGCGCCCACATTCCACCCTGGCCCCGGAGATCCGGCGGATCCCGCGAACCGTCTCCCCGCCCCGGCCTGTGGAGGAGGAATCCCGGGAAAAGTGAGGCACGGGGGGAGCGGGAATGGGGGGGGAAATTCCCACCGGGGCAACTCGGGGATGGAAAAACGGGGATTTGGGATGGAGGGTTCCCAGCCGGCCTTGGGGGGGCTGGGAAGGGACCGGGATGGGAAGGGGGGAAGGGAACTTTGGGGGGAGTGGGAAGGGAATGGGATGTCGGGATGGGAAGGTGGGAAGGGATCCTCAGGGATAAAGGGAGTGGGAAGGGATCCTCAGGGATGTCAGGAGTGTCCTGGGATGGGAAGGTGAGAAGGGATCCTCAGGAGGAGTGGGAAAGGGCCTGGAATGTTGGGATGGGAAGGTGGGAAGGGATTCTCAGGGATAAGGGGAGTGGGAAGGGAATGGGATGGGAAGGTAGGAAAAGATCCTCAGGGATAAGTGGAGTGGGAAGGGATCCTCAGGGATGTCAGGAGTGTCCTGGGATGGGAAGGGGGGAAGGGATCCTGAGGGATAAGGGGAGTGGGAAGGGAATGGGATGTTGGGATGGGAAGGTGGGAAGGGATCCTCAGGGATGTCAGGAGTGTCCTGGGATGGGAAGGTGGGAAGGGATCCTCAGGGATAAGGGGAGTGGGAAGGGCTCCGGGATGTCGGGAGGGTCCTGGGATGGGAAAGGATCCTCAGGGATAAAGGAAGGGCTCTGGAATATCAGGGGGGTCCTGGGATGGGAAAGTGGGAAGAGATCCTCAGGAGGAGTGGGAAGGGAATGGGATGTTGGGATGGGAAGGTGGGAGGGGATTCTCAGGGATAAGGGGAGCAGGAAAGGTCCTGGGTGGGAAGGGATCCTCAGGGATAAGGGAAGTGGGAAGGGAATGGGATGTTGGGATGGGAAGGTGGGAAGGGATCCTCAGGGGGTGTGGGAAGGGAATGGGATGTCAGGAGGGTCCTGGGATGGGAAGGTGGGAAGGGATCCTCAGGGATAAAGGGAGTGGGAAGGGCCCCAGAAAGTTGGGAAAGTCCTGGGGTGGGAAAGTGGGAAGGGATCCTCAAGGATAAGGGGAGTGGGAAGGGAATGGGATGTCGGGATGGGAAGGTGGGAAGGGATCCTCAGGGATAAGGGGAGTGGGAAGGGCTCCGGGATGTCGGGAG
>NW_020887538.1:0-3943 GCF_003945725.1 Corapipo altera
GTGGGCAGTGACTGTAAACCAGTCCATTATCCCAGTCAAAATCGGGACAACAGGACAGAGACCTCCTGCTGAGTTTCCCTCCAACCTCGTGTAACTACTGAGGGACTCTGGGAAGCCGAGGACATGAGGATTTTACAGAGAAGGATGTGATGTCACAGGGATGATGGGACGTCAGAGAGGAGGAGGAGATGTCACAGAGAGGATGTGATGTCACGGGGAGAATGTGATGTCACAGTGGAGGATGTGATGTCACAGAAAGGATGTGAAGGATGTGAAGTCACAGAGGAGGATGGGATGTCACGGATGATGATTTGTTGTTACAGGAAGGATGTGAAGGATGTGATGTCACAGAGGAGAACGTGATGTCACAGTGGAGGACGTGATGTCACAGAGGAGGATGTGATGTCACAGGGACAATGTGATGCCACAGAGGAAGATGTGATGTCACAGGAAGGATGTGAATGATGTGATGTCAGAGAAGAGGATGTGATGTCACGGGGAGGAGGTGATGTCACAAAGGAGGATGTGATGTCGCAGGAAGGATGTGAAGTCACAGGGAGGATATGAAGGATGTGATGTCACAGAAAGGATGTCATATAACAGATATTACGTCATTGGGGACCGTTGATGTCACAAGAGGAGCTGTGATGTCTTGGGGAGGATGTGATGTCACAGGAGAGATGTGATGACACAGGAAGGATGTGATGTCATAGAAAAGGATGTGATGTCACAGGGACGATGTGATTTCATGGGAAGGATGAGAATCTCCTGAGGTTGGACAAGACCAAGGTGGTGCAGCCGGGTCAGGGCAACCCCCGGGATCGGTGCAGGCTGGGGGAGGAAGGGATGGAAGTCCCTGCTGGGAGAGGGCTCCCAGAGAGCTGCAGAGGGATTTTGGACAAGGACCTGTAGGGATGGGAGAAGGGGGAATGGCTTCCCACTGACAGAGGGCAGACTTAGAGGGATATTGGGAAGAAAGTTTTCCCTGTGAGCGGGGAGGCCCTGGCACAGGTTGCCCTGAGAAACTGTGGCTACCCCATCCCTGGAAGTGTCCAAGGCCAGGCTGAACGGGACTTGGAGTAACCTGGGCTAGTGGAAGGTGTCCCTGCCCATGCCAGGGACATGGTAGCATGGGATGAGCTTTTAGGGCCCTTCCCACTCAAACTAATCCATGATTCCCTGATTCTGTGCTGAGACAAGTCCTTGTGGTGGGCAGTGACTGTAAACCAGTCCATTATCCCAGTCAAAACAAAGACAACTGGACAGAGACCTCCTGCTGGGTCTGGTCCTGTGTCGCGGTCTGAAAGGAAGAGGGGACAGGACACAAGGAAGGGTGCAAGCAGACTTGTTTATTCAGGCGTGCGCCCGATTCTTAACTGTCCTGCCAGGGGAAGTGGGCAGAACATCGGGTGGGCTATCAGACAGACAAATGGGGGAGCAATGAAACCACATAATAACACTAAAGTCCATATGAAAGTCCTGCCAATTGCTGTATGCTTTTCTCCATGCCTGGAACTGTTCCCATCCTGAATCTTGCTTCTGTACATCTCACCCTTTCTTATTAGTTTGAAAAATGTCTGTTGTGATAGTCCTTCTTGCAGCATGTTGTGACACAAGAAATAGTTAGTAACAAAACAAACAGAGAAAGCAAAATTTCAAAACAAGTGGACAGCTGCATTTGCTGAGTGACTCCCCCCCTAAAAATTGTTTCCAGCCCGAGATGCCACTGTTCCATGGTGTCTAAAAACTTAGTGATAGTGGTCTTCTGTGGACTACGAGATCCTGGAAAGTAAGCAGAACATGTTAGAAGGGAGAATTTAGGATTGGGATCATGTGATAAGGGAATTGCAGGAATTGCTGTGGTTTCCTGGCACTTGCTGAAGGGATGGGCTACGTAGGATGGAACGCGGTTGAGGGGGTGCTGCCTTGTTTCTTGACAGCTCACAGGTGCACTGTTTAAGATCTGGCATTGAATTAAAAGTCACTTTTCTTCTCAAGTCTGGTGACTTTTTCGGGGGTAGCAGTTGTCCATAAATGTTAGTAAGGGAGTGGCAATCTTTAGTCCAGTGTCTGCCTTTCCCATATCGTTTGCACGGCGTCTTTGGAAGCTCAGTCTTTGTAATTAATTGTGGGCAGTTCTTTTTAATATGTCCTGTCTCACCACAGTGAAAACAGGTTTGTGGTCCAGCTAAAGCTTCAGCTATTAGTCTTGCTTTATGAGAATTAGACCCCACATTCTTACAAGCTTCTATCATCTCCAGGAGTGTGGGATCTTTTAGCATTTTTAAGGCTTGTTGGCAATCTTCGTTAGCCTTTTCAATCACAAGTTTAGTAAACAAAATGTCTTGGCTTTCCTTTTGCTGGACCTGCCGTGTTATAGCTTCCCTTAGCCGGGTTATAAAGTCCACAAAAGGTTCTGTTGAACCCTGATGAATCAGGGTGAAGGAGGGTGTCTGGACATATGCATCAGCAACTTTTTTTAAGGCCTCCATTGCCAGATCTTTTGTAATATCCAGGTATTTTAAATCTACACGAGCCTGGTTTTGTCGACTCGCATAGTTGCCCTCTCCATACAGCATATCAATAGCATTGTTTACAGGAATACCACGCCTCTCCATCTTTTCATTGACATATTTAACTATAAGACGTTTCCATTCCGCTTCAAAAACGGATGCCTGCACAGTCGATAACAGTCCATTAATAACCGCTTTGTTCCCATCCTGAATCTTGCTTCTCTACAGTCCTGCCCCCTCCTTGTGCAGCTACTGAGGGACTCTGGGAAGCCGAGGACACCATGAAATTGGGAAGGGAGACATAAATGTGGGGAGAACAGGACCCCCTTTTCTCCTCCCCTTTCCCTCTGTGAGTCACCACAACACCTCCCTGCAGGTCACGGCCTGAGGAGAACGGCAAGGCCCCAAATCCATTTGGAACCAGAGGGTGACAAAAATCCCAGAGCAGGGACTGCAGGAACAAGAGGAATTTCCCCAGGGGTTCCCAGCTCTGCTCAGAGAGAAGGAAGGAGACAGTCCAGGGGGGATCAGCTGCACCTCAGGCACCCTGCTCACGTCTCTCGTCCATCTCTCTCTCAAACACCAAACTGGGGACATTTCCCTCTTCCAATGAGCTGCTGCTCCCACAATTTGGATGGTCCAGAGTGGGATCATTGGTGTTGATGGGCTGTAAATGCCTCCTTCTTGAGCAGTTTCACCTCCCCTGGGACCCTCCTCAGTCAACATTCCTCAATTATCCAACAAATGAGGTTATGAAGCAGTAAGGGGCAAAAGGAAAATCTTCCAGGTCACTGCTGGCTCCTGGGGAAATCCAAGGCAAATAGTCAAGTCATTGACCTGAGATGTTTTCCCAGCTGCCCCACAATGGTCTCTTGTGTCTGGTCAGGGGCCCGTAAGGATGGAAGGTGTTGCGGAAATGTGGCCAAAGGTGAGTGGAGAATTGAGGCTGTGTCAGGTGTCGGGAGCCCCCGCTCAGTGCCTGTCCTTGATCTCTGCCCACGGGGGTCCCAGCACAGAGGGGCCTCTGAGGCGGGTGGGGAGGGAGGGAGAGTGGGGCGGGAAGGTGCCATCCTGCTGAGGGACAGCGCTGGGCCCAGAGATATGATGTCATATGAGGGATGGGATGTCACAGAGGAGGATGTGATGGCTCAGGAATGATGTGATGTAACTGATGCCTTAAGCCCCTTTATAGGTTTTATTTTTCTAATTTTTATTAGCTTTATAAGTTTTATAAGTAGTAGAAGTAGATTTTAAAAGCAGCATCCCTCACTCCCTTTCCCTGTATTACAAGTAGTTTACACGTTCCTTAACCCTCTTACCCCATTCTATGCTCCCCATATCAAATCTACCCCTGAATTCAGTGGCAATGTTTAGTCTCCTGTCAAGGCAAGGCCTAGGCTGTTTAGAGAACAGCCATATCAGGGCCTGAA
>NW_020887539.1:0-3940 GCF_003945725.1 Corapipo altera
GCTGTGGGGCGCAGGGTGTCAGGGGTCAGATCTGTGGGGCAGGGGGGTTTTGGGGGGCTGAGGGGAGCCGGGTGGTGCCGTGGGTCGGGCCAGGACAGGCCGGGACATGTCGGGGCCCCGCGGGGAGGGCGCTGCCCCACGGCCCATGACGTGTGGGGCCGGTGACGCAGGGGGAGGGACCGACACGGGGGCCGGTGACGCGGGGCCGGTGTGGGGCTGGTGACGTGTGGGGCGGTGACTGAGATGTGGGGCCTGTGTGGGGCAGTGACATGTGGGGCTGGTGACAGAGATGTGGGGCAGTGACTGATGTGTGGGTCACAGGGTCTGTGGGGCTGCAGTGCCTGAGCTGTGGGGTTGATTTATGGGGCAGGGGTTGATGTGCTGGTTATGGGGCAGGATCTGTGGGGCTGCAGTGCCTGAGCTGTGGGGCGCAGGACGGGAGCTGTGCCCAGGCCACCAACGTCACCTGCCCCCCGGACAGCGACGTCTGCGCCGAGGCCCTGGCGGCCGTCACCTGGAGTGAGGGGCCCTGGGGGGCCGGGGGGGTCTATGGGGTCCCTGGGGGGTCTATGGGGTCTCCATGGGGTGGAGGAGTCTCTATGGGGTGGGCTGTCCCTATGGCGTTTCTATTGGGTCTGTGGGTTCTCTAGGGTCTGGGGGGTCTCTATGGGGTGGGGGGGTTTCTATGGGGTGAGGGATCTCTGGGATCCGTATGGGGTCTATGGGGTCCCTATGGGGCTGGGGGGGGGTCTATGGGGTCTCTGGGGTCCTTGTGGGGTCTCTGGGGTTTCCATGGGTCCGGGGTCTCTGTGGGGTGTTTATGGGGTCTCTGTGGGGTGGGGGATCTCCAGGGTCTCTGTGGGGTGGGGGGTCTCTGGGGTCCCTATGTGGGTTTTTTTATGGGGTCTCTATGGAGCTGGGGGGGGTCTCTGGGGTCCCTCTGGGGTGTTTGTTTTTAGGGTCTCTATGGGGTGTTTATGGGGTCCATCCCCCCCCCAGGTCACGGCCGGTTCGCCCTGGGTGGGCGTGGCTGTGGGCGTGGCCAGCCCGGGGCCATCGCCCGCGCCCTCGAGCTTTTGGGGCTCGTGGTGTTCGAGCGGCGACGTCACTGCGGGGGCGGGGCCTGCAACCACCAGCTGCCCCTCGGCCAGCAGGGGGCGCTGCCCCTGCCCGGTACTGGGGGGGACTGGGAGGGACTGGGAGGGACTGGGAGGGGATTGGGAGGGGACTGGGGGGGACTGGGAGGGGACTGGGATGGACTGGGGGGGACTGGGAGGGGACTGGGATGGACTGGGGGGGGATTGGGGAGGACTGGAATAGATTGGGAGGGGTCTGGGGAGGACTGGGAGGGGCTGGGAGGGCACTGGGAGGGCACTGAGGGGACTGGTGGGTGGGTGGGGCTGTGGGTGGAGCCTCAGTGACCACTCCCCCCACCCCTTTTCTTCCCCAGCCAATGGCAGCGCCCGGACCCCCAATGGGCTGCGGTGTTTCGGGTGCCCCGAGGAGGGGCCCTGTCCCCCCACCACCATCGTCCAGTGCTACGACGACCTGAGGGGCTGTTTCCATGGCAACGTCACCCTCAGGCTGGGTGAGACTGGGGGGGGTCCCTAGGGGGTCTTTAGGTGTCTCTATGAGGTGTTTATGGGGTCCCTATGGGGTCTTTATGGGGTCTCTATGGGGCTGGAGGGTCCCTGTGTAGTCCCCATATTGACCTTATATGGCATTTAGGGGGCGTGGCCAGTGCCTGGATGACCCTATAGGGGAATTAGGGTGACCCTATATGGTGTCTGGGGGCGTGGCCATCACAGGGTGATCCTATGGGGGGGGGTGTAGTGGTCACCATGGTGACCTTATATGGCATTTAGGGGGCGTGGCCATTGCTAGAGTGACCCTATAGGGACCCCACAGGGCATGTAGGGGGTGTGGCCTCGCCCCTGACCCCGCCCTTGACCCCGCCCAGGTAACGTGACACTGTGGCGGGAGGTGCGGGGGTGTGTCCGGGACGGGAGCTGCGCCCAGGAATGGCGGGGGGACGACGCGGCCTCGCTGAGCGGCTCCTGCTGCTCCGGCGACCTCTGCAACCGCCACCTGGCCAACAAGACCCTCTTCGACCCCGACCTGCCCCGCCTAGAGCTCCTCCCACACGGCCACGCCCCCACGGCCACGCCCAGGGCGGACAACAACGCCACCGCCGTCCCCGGCACACAGAACAACACCGAGGTCGGCGCTGGCATTGGCGTGGGCGCTGGTGACGGCATGGCCACCGGTCACTCAGATGTGGCCGTGTTTGACCCCAGTGTGGCCAGTGGGGGCAGGAGGGCCACTGGTGACAGTGACAAGAGGGCTGCTGGTGGCAGGATGGCCACGGGTGGTGGTGGCAAGATGGCTGCCGAGGGTGGTGGCAAGATGGCTGCTGGGGGCGGGGACAAGATGGCTGCCGAGGGCGGGGACAAGATGGCCGCCGAGGATGGTGGCAATATGGCTGCCAAGGGTGGGGACAAGACAGTCCCCTGGCACCAGGGGCGCAAGGACGGGACCAAGGGCCCGTCGGGGCGGGGCCACCCCCTGGAGGGGCCTGGGTGGCTCCTCCCCTTCCTGTTGTTGCCCCTCCTCCGTTAGGGTGGGGCCTCCTTGTCCCCTCCCCCATTAGGGCGTGGCCTCCTCATCCCCTCCCCCATTAGGGTGGAGCCTCCTTTTCCCCTCCCCCACCGAACCAGAGGGGGGTCAATAAAAAGGGTTGTGGCGGAATTCGGGGGGTCCCGGAGTCGTTATTTGGGGGTGTGGGGGGTGGACGAAAATCAATGACATTATTTTATATAATTTTTGTAGTATTTGTGTGGAAAAGTTGAAGTCACACCTGTGTCACACCTGTCCCCCCCACACACCTGGAACACGCCCGGCCCCACTGAACACACCTGGACACACCTGGAGGCGTCGCGGAGCTTTATTGGGGGCCCAGGTGTGAGGGGGGAGACACATGGGTGTGATGGGGAGGTGCCACCTGTCCAGGTGGGCCCCAGGTGTCCAGGGGGGGTCCCACCTGCCCAGGTGGGCCCCAGGTGTCCGGGGGGGGTCCCAGGTGTCCAGGTGGATCCCAGGTGTCCACGGCAGCCCCCCCTCAGTAGTAAAGCTCCCGATCCCACCAACCTGGGGGGGGCAGAGAAGACACAGGTGAGGGTGGGGGAGCCCAGGTGTGCCCCCCCAGGTGTGCCCCCCAGATGTGCCCCCCAGGTGTGCCCCCCCCCCGGTGTCACTCACTGCCCGGGTGTCTCCTGACTCCCAGTTTCCGGATCTCGTCGTAGACGAGGATGAGGAGCCCGAAGGGCATCGGCACGAGCCACCACTGGAACCTGGGGGGGGAAGGGGGGACACACCTGGTCAGGTGACTCGGCTGTCCCCGGAGGGGCCAGGAGGGTCCCAGGTGTCCGTGGGGACACCCTGGTGTCCGGGGAGGGGTCTGGAGGGTCCCGGGTATCCCGGGAGGGGGAGGAGGGGCCCGAGGGCGTGTCCAGGTGCCCCAGGTGAGCGGCCACACCTGATGGGCATGAAGTTGAAGATGTTGGGCATCCCGGGGCAGTAGCAGAGGAAGCAGCCGATGGACACCTGGAACACGATGGCCACCACCAGGATACGGTTCCTGCGGGACAGACACACCTGAGGCACCCAAGGTACCTGGGGCACCTGAGCACATCTGACACACCTGACACCCCTGAGCACACCTGAGCACACCTGTCCCCCCCCGCACCTGAGCGCCCCCTGCTGGAGCAGGGACAGCCGGCGGGTCTTGCGGATGAGCACGTCGGCGATCTGGCACATCTCGATGCTGATGAAGAACACGGTGTAGCAGGTGTACTGCTGGTACCTGCGCTGCATGAACGTCTGCGGGCACGGCCGGCACGTCAGCACGGGGGGCTCAGGTGAGCAGGGGGGCTCAGGTGAG
>NW_020887540.1:0-3940 GCF_003945725.1 Corapipo altera
GCTGTGGGGCGCAGGGTGTCAGGGGTCAGATCTGTGGGGCAGGGGGGGTTTGGGGGGCTGAGGGGAGCCGGGTGGTGCCGTGGGTCGGGCCGGGACAGGCCGGGACACGTCGGGGCCCCGCGGGGAGGGCGCTGCCCCACGGCCCATGACGTGTGGGGCCGGTGACGCAGGGGGAGGGACCGACACGGGGGCCGGTGACGCGGGGCCGGTGTGGGGCTGGTGACGTGTGGGGCGGTGACTGAGATGTGGGGCCTGTGTGGGGCAGTGACATGTGGGGCTGGTGACAGAGATGTGGGGCAGTGACTGATGTGTGGGTCACAGGGTCTGTGGGGCTGCAGTGCCTGAGCTGTGGGGTTGATTTATGGGGCAGGGGTTGATGTGCTGGTTATGGGGCAGGATCTGTGGGGCTGCAGTGCCTGAGCTGTGGGGCGCAGGACGGGAGCTGTGCCCAGGCCACCAACGTCACCTGCCCCCCGGACAGCGACGTCTGCGCCGAGGCCCTGGCGGCCGTCACCTGGAGTGAGGGGCCCTGGGGGGCCGGGGGGGTCTATGGGGTCCCTGGGGGGTCTATGGGGTCTCCATGGGGTGGAGGAGTCTCTATGGGGTGGGCTGTCCCTATGGCGTTTCTATTGGGTCTGTGGGTTCTCTAGGGTCTGGGGGGTCTCTATGGGGTGGGGGGGTTTCTATGGGGTGAGGGATCTCTGGGATCCGTATGGGGTCTATGGGGTCCCTATGGGGCTGGGGGGGGGTCTATGGGGTCTCTGGGGTCCTTGTGGGGTCTCTGGGGTTTCCATGGGTCCGGGGTCTCTGTGGGGTGTTTATGGGGTCTCTGTGGGGTGGGGGATCTCCAGGGTCTCTGTGGGGTGGGGGGTCTCTGGGGTCCCTATGTGGGTTTTTTTATGGGGTCTCTATGGAGCTGGGGGGGGTCTCTGGGGTCCCTCTGGGGTGTTTGTTTTTAGGGTCTCTATGGGGTGTTTATGGGGTCCATCCCCCCCCCCAGGTCACGGCCGGTTCGCCCTGGGTGGGCGTGGCTGTGGGCGTGGCCAGCCCGGGGCCATCGCCCGCGCCCTCGAGCTTTTGGGGCTCGTGGTGTTCGAGCGGCGACGTCACTGCGGGGGCGGGGCCTGCAACCACCAGCTGCCCCTCGGCCAGCAGGGGGCGCTGCCCCTGCCCGGTACTGGGGGGGACTGGGAGGGACTGGGAGGGACTGGGAGGGGATTGGGAGGGGACTGGGGGGGACTGGGAGGGGACTGGGATGGACTGGGGGGGACTGGGAGGGGACTGGGATGGACTGGGGGGGGATTGGGGAGGACTGGAATAGATTGGGAGGGGTCTGGGGAGGACTGGGAGGGGCTGGGAGGGCACTGGGAGGGCACTGAGGGGACTGGTGGGTGGGTGGGGCTGTGGGTGGAGCCTCAGTGACCACTCCCCCCACCCCTTTTCTTCCCCAGCCAATGGCAGCGCCCGGACCCCCAATGGGCTGCGGTGTTTCGGGTGCCCCGAGGAGGGGCCCTGTCCCCCCACCACCATCGTCCAGTGCTACGACGACCTGAGGGGCTGTTTCCATGGCAACGTCACCCTCAGGCTGGGTGAGACTGGGGGGGGTCCCTAGGGGGTCTTTAGGTGTCTCTATGAGGTGTTTATGGGGTCCCTATGGGGTCTTTATGGGGTCTCTATGGGGCTGGAGGGTCCCTGTGTAGTCCCCATATTGACCTTATATGGCATTTAGGGGGCGTGGCCAGTGCCTGGATGACCCTATAGGGGAATTAGGGTGACCCTATATGGTGTCTGGGGGCGTGGCCATCACAGGGTGATCCTATGGGGGGGGGTGTAGTGGTCACCATGGTGACCTTATATGGCATTTAGGGGGCGTGGCCATTGCTAGAGTGACCCTATAGGGACCCCACAGGGCATGTAGGGGGTGTGGCCTCGCCCCTGACCCCGCCCTTGACCTTGCCCAGGTAACGTGACGCTGTGGCGGGAGGTGCGGGGGTGTGTCCGGGACGGGAGCTGCGCCCAGGAATGGCGGGGGGACGACGCGGCCTCGCTGAGCGGCTCCTGCTGCTCCGGCGACCTCTGCAACCGCCACCTGGCCAACAAGACCCTCTTCGACCCCGACCTGCCCCGCCTAGAGCTCCTCCCACACGGCCACGCCCCCACGGCCACGCCCAGGGCGGACAACAACGCCACCGCCGTCCCCGGCACACAGAACAACACCGAGGTCGGCGCTGGCATTGGCGTGGGCGCTGGTGTCGGCGTGGCCACCGGTCACTCAGATGTGGCCGTGTTTGACCCCAGTGTGGCCAGTGGGGGCAGGAGGGCCACTGGTGACAGTGACAAGAGGGCTGCTGGTGGCAGGATGGCCACGGGTGGTGGTGGCAAGATGGCTGCCGAGGGTGGTGGCAAGATGGCTGCTGGGGGCGGGGACAAGATGGCTGCCGAGGGCGGGGACAAGATGGCCGCCGAGGATGGTGGCAATATGGCTGCCAAGGGTGGGGACAAGACAGTCCCCTGGCACCAGGGGCGCAAGGACGGGACCAAGGGCCCGTCGGGGCGGGGCCACCCCCTGGAGGGGCCCGGGTGGCTCCTCCCCTTCCTGTTGTTGCCCCTCCTCCGTTAGGGTGGGGCCTCCTTGTCCCCTCCCCCATTAGGGCGTGGCCTCCTCATCCCCTCCCCCATTAGGGTGGAGCCTCCTTTTCCCCTCCCCCACCGAACCAGAGGGGGGTCAATAAAAAGGGTTGTGGCGGAATTCGGGGGGTCCCGGAGTCGTTATTTGGGGGTGTGGGGGGTGGACGAAAATCAATGACATTATTTTATATAATTTTTGTAGTATTTGTGTGGAAAAGTTGAAGTCACACCTGTGTCACACCTGTCCCCCCCACACACCTGGAACACGCCCGGCCCCACTGAACACACCTGGACACACCTGGAGGCGTCGCGGAGCTTTATTGAGGGCCCAGGTGTGAGGGGGGGGACACACGGGTGCAGTGGGGAGGTGCCACCTGTCCAGGTGGGCCCCAGGTGTCCGGGGGGGGGTCCCACCTGCCCAGGTGGGCCCCAGGTGTCCGGGGGGGGTCCCAGGTGTCCAGGTGGATCCCAGGTGTCCACGGCAGCCCCCCCTCAGTAGTAAAGCTCCCGATCCCACCAACCTGGGGGGGCAGAGAAGACACAGGTGAGGGTGGGGGAGCCCAGGTGTGCCCCCCCAGGTGTGCCCCCCAGATGTGCCCCCCAGGTGTGCCCCCCCCCCGGTGTCACTCACTGCCCGGGTGTCTCCTGACTCCCAGTTTCCGGATCTCGTCGTAGACGAGGATGAGGAGCCCGAAGGGCATCGGCACGAGCCACCACTGGAACCTGGGGGGGAAGGGAGGACACACCTGGTCAGGTGACTCGGCTGTCCCCAGAGGGGCCAGGAGGGTCCCAGGTGTCCGTGGGGACACCCTGGTGTCCGGGGAGGGGTCTGGAGGGTCCCGGGTATCCCGGGAGGGGGAGGAGGGGCCCGAGGGCGTGTCCAGGTGCCCCAGGTGAGCGGCCACACCTGATGGGCATGAAGTTGAAGATGTTGGGCATCCCGGGGCAGTAGCAGAGGAAGCAGCCGATGGACACCTGGAACACGATGGCCACCACCAGGATACGGTTCCTGCGGGACAGACACACCTGAGGCACCCAAGGTACCTGGGGCACCTGAGCACATCTGACACACCTGACACCCCTGAGCACACCTGAGCACACCTGTCCCCCCCCGCACCTGAGCGCCCCCTGCTGGAGCAGGGACAGCCGGCGGGTCTTGCGGATGAGCACGTCGGCGATCTGGCACATCTCGATGCTGATGAAGAACACGGTGTAGCAGGTGTACTGCTGGTACCTGCGCTGCATGAACGTCTGCGGGCACGGCCGGCACGTCAGCACGGGGGGCTCAGGTGAGCAGGGGGGCTCAGGTGAG
>NW_020887541.1:0-3936 GCF_003945725.1 Corapipo altera
GAACTGCCGGTAGAAAGCGATAAAATTGCCGAGTCGTGTTTTGGCGTTTTAGCACTCGATGGTGATTTCACTGACCTCCGTTTTCTCTTCCAACGTTCTCCTGCTGCACGTGGGCTCTGCCTGAAGATACTGACGAGGAGATAAAGAGGAAAAGCAGTCAGAATTGCTTTTTGCACTGGAGGTTGTTTCCCAGGACAAAGGGCACAGAAAGAGTCAGGACCACACGGAGAAGAATTTTAAGAGAATGTTAAAGGGTGCAGTAGTGGAAGTGTCCATTAGAATTTGCAGGAGAGAAGAGTGCGGGAAAGAGGTGGATTGGTGGAGTCACTGAAGAACGGAAAGCTGAGGGACTAAGCAAAGCAAGAGAGAAAATAAAGTAGGAAACGGGAAATGCGGACTGCAGGAGTTGTCTGAAGGATAGAGAGTAACGCAAGGAAAGTGGAACGGCAGGTTCGAGGGACCTGAACGGCCACCCCTGCTACGGTCCGCGCGGTCCTCGACAGCCAGCCGTGCGTACCGAGCAGAACCGCGGCCAGGGCAACCAGCCCCGTTCCCCGCCAGCGCCGAAAGCGTCGATCCCCAGACCGGTCTCTCTCTGCCTCCAACAACCCCGACTCTCTGCTCCCGCCGGGTCGCCTCCTCTCAGTCTCCTCTCCTTCCTCTACCTTCCTCTCCCTCCCCTGCCCTCCTCAGACAGTTTCGCCCCGGCACTGTTCCCCTCAACTTACTGCAGTTGTGTTACTTCCAACATATCTAATTTATGTGCGACAACCTGTTCACTGGTCCTCTGAGCAAGAGGAGAAGGAGTAGGGTAACAGCAGTGTTCACTCAGGGAGACTGCATCTCCGTGAAGTCCAAAGCAACTTGTAGATGCCGTTCCACGTCCTAGTTTTCTCTGGGGAAAAAGCGCTGGGGAGGGAGAAGAAGGTAGAGGAGGGTGAGGACTCGGAAAGGAGACGGTCCGTCCGGAGCAGAGAACCGGGGCTGTCGAGGTCCGCGAGAGTCCGGGCGGCGGATCGGCGCATTCGGCGCTGTCGGGGAACGGGGCTGGTTGCATTGGCCGCGGTTCTGCTCGGTGCGCACGGCTGGCGGTCGGGTACCGTGCGGGTCGCTGCAGGGGTCTCCGTGCAGGTCCCTCGAACGTGCCGTGCTGCCTGGTAAATTCTTCACCGAGCTCAGTCTCCGAACAATGAAAAGACCGGTGAGTCCCCGGTCATCAGACGTGCGCCCCGAGCAGAACCGCGAGTCTCCGTGAGTGAACACTGCTGTGACCCTACTCCTTCTCCTCTTACTCAGAAGACCAGCGAACCGGTTGTCGCCCATGAACCAGATATGTTGGAAGTAACACATCTGCAGTAGGTTGAGGGGAACAGTGCCGGGGCGAAACTGTCTGAGGAGGGCAGGGGAGGGAGAGGAAGGCAGACGAGAAAGAGAGGAGATTGAGAGGAGGCGACCCGACGGGAGCAGAGAACCGGGGCTGTTGAAGGCAGAGAGAGACCGGGCGGCGGATCGACGCTTTCGACACTGGCGGGGAACGGGGTTGGTTGCCCTGGCCGCGGTTCTGCTCGGTGCGCACAGCTGGTGGTCTGGGACCGTGCGGGCCGCGGTAGGGGGTACCCGTGCAGGTCCTTCGAGGTTGTCGTTCTTCCTGGTAGGTTATTCACGGAGCTCAGTCTCCGAACTATCCTCCCGTCCGTTCCTCTCTCTGCTCCCTAAAGCATTCCCTCGGAACACTCACCGGTCTCTTCATTGTTCGGAGACTGAGCTCGGTGAAGAATTTACCAGGCAGCACGGCACGTTCGAGGGACCTGCACGGCCACCCCTGCAGCGGTCCACTCAGTCCCCGATGGCCAGCCGTGTGCACTGAGCAGAACCGCTGCCAGTGCAACTAGACCCGTTCCCCACCAGCACCGAATGCGCCGATCCACCACCCGGTCTCTCTCTGCCCCGGACAGTCCCAACTCCCTGTTCAGGTCGGACCGTCTCCTTTCCGAGTCCTCTCCCTCCTCTGTCTTCTTCTCCCTCCCCAGCGCTTTTTCCCCAGAGAAAGCTAGGACGTGGAACGGCATCTACAAGTTGCTTTGGACTTCATGGAGATGCAGTCTCCCTGAGTGAACACTGCTGTGACCCTGTTCCTTCTCCTCTTGCTCAGAGGACCAGTGAAAAGGTTGTCGCACATGAACTAGATATGTTGGAAGTAACACATCTGCAGTAGGTTGAGGGGAACAGTGCCGGGGCGAAACTGTCTGAGGAGGGCAGGGGAGGGAGAGGAAGGTAGAGGAAGGAGAAGAGACTGAGAGGAGTCGACCCGGCGGGAGCAGAGAACCGGGGCTGTTGGAGGCAGAGAGAGACCGGGCGGCGGATCGACGCTTTCGACACTGGCGGGGAACGGGGCTGGTTGCCCTGGCCGCGGTTCTGCTCGGTGCGCACGGCTGGCTGTCGGGGACCGTCCGGGTCGCTGCAGGCGTGGCAGTTCAGGTCCCTCGAACCTGCCGTTCCTCTTTCCTTGCGTTACTCTCTGTCTTTCAGAGAACTCCTGCAGTCCGCATTTCCCGTTTCCTACTTTCTTTTCTCTCTTGCTTTGCTTAGTCCCTCAGCTTTCCGTTCTTCAGTGACTCCACCAATCCACCTCTTTCCCACACTCTTCTCTCCAGCAAATTCTAATGGACACTTCCACACTACTGCACCCTTTGACATTCTCTTAAAATTCTTCTCCGTGTGGTCCTGATTCTTTCTGTGCCCTTTGTCCTGGGAAACAACCTCCAGTGCAAAAAGCAATTCTGACTGCTTTTCCTCTTTATCTCCCCGTCAGTGTCTTCAGGCAGAGCCCACGTGCAGCAGGAGAAGGTTGGAAGAGAAAACGGAGGTCAATGAAATCACCATCGAGTGCTAAAACGCCAAAACACGACTCGGCAATTGTATCGCTTTCTACCAACAGTTCCCGGGCCACAGCCCCGAACTCCTCGCACGCGCTGCTAAAGGGTCCACAGAGCTACCGGTGCCAGAGCACGGACTGCACGAGTTCTCTGAAGGACAGAGAGTAAAGCAAGGAAAGAGGAACGGCTCGACAATGAGAAGACCGGTGAGTGTTCCTAGGGAATACTTTAGGGAGCAGAGGGAGGGAGGGACGGAAGGATACTTCGGAGACTGAGCTCTGTGAAGAACCTGCCAGGTAGGACGGCAGGCTCGAGGGACCTGCAAGACCACCCCTGCCGCGGCCCCCACGGTCCCCGACCGCCAGCCGTGCGCACCGAGCAGAACCGCGGTCAGCGCAACCAACCCCGTTCCCCGCCGGCGCCAAAAGCGCCGATCCGCCACCCGGCCTCTCACTGCCGCCGACAACCCCGGTCTCTGCTCCGGCCGGGCCGCCACCTCTCCGCCTCCTCCCCCTCCTCTACCTTCTTCTCCCTCCCCTGCGCTCATCTACCAGCTCCACCCCGGCACTTTACCCGGTGCCTCTAGTGCTCTCGTCGGGTGCAGACTGGATGCGTAGAGCAGGCGAGAGGGGTGGTAGCGGGGCGGTGGGGTGGTCGAGAGCACGAGAGGCAGAACATCCCTCATGGCTCGGCAGACCGGTACAACCTCTGCTGGTCTGTCCCGGGAAGTATCCTTGCTGGCAGCAGGAGCACTCCTGCTGACTGGGGTCCCCGGTCACCAGCCGTGCGCACCGAGTAGAACCGCGGTCAGCGATGCCAGCCCCGTTCCCCACCAGCGCCGAATGTGCCGATCCACCGCCCGACCTCTCTCTGTCCCCGACAGTGCCGGTTCTCTGCTCCCGCCGGACCACCTCCTTTCCACCAATCTTGAGCTCCCCGATACTCATCCGCTGCCCTGCCAACAAGCCCGGCCCCGCCGCCTCCGCGGTACCGAGCCCCGACCGCCGCCCCGTCGCCCCGCTGCCGCCGCTCTCGCCTGCCCTCCGCATCAAGGCGGCAG
>NW_020887542.1:0-3008 GCF_003945725.1 Corapipo altera
GCACAAGTGACCAGTCCCCGAGCGTGGCCAAGGTACACATTGGAAGGCTGAGCACTGGCACAGAGAGAGGTGGGCTGGCCTGCCCTGTGGGGCCCAGGCAGCAGGGCAAGGGCTGCTGGCAGTGGGCAGCCGTGGCCCAGCGCAAGCCGTGGGAAAGGTCCCTGCAGAGCCAGCGCCAGCAGGGACGGAGAAGCTGGCAGGGCCATTTCCAACAGCTGCCCTAGGGCTCCAGTAGGGCTCGTCAGCAGCCTGTGTCCACCAAAGCCTGAACAGGCACATCCCCACAGGCTTCTCTGCTGTCCCTGGCATGTGTCCAAGGCCAGGGCTTCCAGCCTCAGGCCCTGTCCTGCGGGGCTGTCCTCACACATCCCCTAGACACTTTGGTGAGGGCATGTCCCAACTTCCTGAGGGCAGAATCTCCCCAACAACAGAGCCAAGAGCTCTCCTTTGCCAGCCATGCTGCTACCTCACCCCTTCTGCTTCCATGCAGGCTGCCCAGGAAGCACTCCTTGCTGCAGCAAAGCTGCTCAAGTGGAGGGAGCTGAAAGAGCTGGTGAAGAAGCAGCAGATGTGGAGGATTGGCGAGTGCTTGGTAAGGCCAAGTGCCAGGGTGCAGGCTGGGTGAGGTTTGCCCCGCAGGCAGAGCCTGCGGTGTGGGCCCAGAGCCCAGAGGCTGGAGCTGCAGCCCAGTGTGTGCCATCCAAGAACAGAGCCCCAAGGGCTCCTCTGCAGACCCCTCTCCCTTCCCTGCAGCTAGCAGGAGAGAGGGCTCTGGGCAACACTGAGTGCTGGCAGGAGGGACTGCTGCAGCCAGCGGGGGGACTCTGTGCCATACCTGTGTCCTTGTGCTCTCTCCAGCTGGGGAAGGACAGGAGCAAGGCTGAAGAGTACCTGCGTCAGGGCCTGAGCTACCTCAAGGACCCTGAGCCCAGTGTGCGAGAGGCGGCCATCAGGTTCATCGGTGAGCCCCAGCCCCCGGGGTCCCTCTTTGGGCAAGCTGGCCCCCGTCCCTGCTCCTGCAGCCACAGCCAGGCCCAGCCCTGGGGCTGCTCGAGCCCTGGTTGCCACAGGCTGGGCCTGGGCCTCCCTCTGCCACCCCTGCCCACGTGGCTGGGCTTGGTGGGCACTGGGCTGAGTTCCACCCCCCTGAGCTCCTGGTGCTTCCTGGGCTCATCCCTGAGGAGGGGGAGGAGGGCAGGGTCAGGGGCCGCGCTGCTGGGAGCCCGCTGGGGAGCAGGGGCTGACGGACCTTTGTGCCCAGGGGTGGCCACGCGGCACCTGAGGAACCGAAGCAAAGAGCAGCTGGATGAGATCTGCAGTGGTGAGTGGGGAACATGGGCTGGAGGGGATGTCTGGGGGTCTCTGCAGACACAGGGCTTCATCTCGACTCCATTTCTTTTGCTCACAGCCCTTCAGCCCTTGAAGACAGACAGCAATGTAGTCATCTCTTCCCTGGCAGAACAGACCATCGCCATCCTGGAGGCTTTAGGACCAACACCAAGCCCTCGATTCAGGCCAGAAGCACTGCTCTTCTGGCGCCGACGTTCACACCCATGAGGAGCTTCCAACATTCCCAGCCTCCCAGGCACTGTGTGAGACATCTGAGCTGGTGAGCAGGGTGGCATCAGGGACAGTCATGGTGTCATCCAGGGCTCTGGGGCTGTGGGTGAGGTGATGGCTTGGCGTGGGCTGGGAGGTAGATGTTTGGGGGACTGCTGCCAAGTGCCTTGATGCCATGTTGTGGCCTGGTGGCTGCCTGGGGAGCTTTCCAGGCATAGATCTTATCACAGAAAAGAAACACCGTGTTTCATACAGGCAGGAAAACTGGAGCTCCTGATGCCAAACATGATGGAGCTGCTGTGGACTGGCAGTGAAGACTCCTGGACAGAGGTTGTGATGGTCCCTAAAAACCTGATGTGTCCAAACCTGAAGAAGACAAAGGCCAGCCCAGCCACTGAGGATCTGATGGAGAACCTCCCACGCTTCTTTGACATGGTAAGGCTGATGCGGGAGCGTGAGCCCTGAGATGGGCACTGGGCAGTGAGAGCTGCCCCGCAGCCCAGCCCTGTCAGCAGCTCTGGCAGCAGGCTCTGCTCCCCTGGGCTCTGGTGGCTTCTGGGCCTTGCAGGCCAGTGCAACTTGTCCCTGCTCTGGAATCTGAGCCCAGGGCACCTCCCTCAGCCACCATCCCCACTCCCTTTCATTGTGGGCAGGGGGCCACTGTTTCCAAAGCTCACCTTTCCTCCTTCCTCCCAGGAGAGCAGAGACATGCAGAATTTTTCCATCTGCCTCTTCAGAGACCACCTGGGCTCAGCAGTGCTGAGGAAGCAGAAGCAGTTGAAGACGTCTCTGCCAAGTTGTCGTGGTTTGACTGACCCTGTCTCCCTGGAGCTGGAAAATGGGCACCTGAGGAACCGAAGCAAAGAGTAACTGGATGAGATCTGCAGGTGAGTGGGGAACATGGGCTGGAGGGATGTCTGGAGTTTCATCTTCGCTCTGTTTTTTTTCTTACAGCCCATCAGCCCTTGAAGGCAGACAGCAGTGAAGTCGTCTCTTGCCTGGAAGAACAGACCATCTGCATCCTGGAGGCTTTAGGACCAACACCAAGCCCTCAATTCAGACCAGAAGCTCTTCAAGCACTGATGTCCACACCTATGAGGACCTTCCAACATTTCTAGGCTCCCAGGCTCTGTGTGAGACACCTGAGCTGGTGAGCAGGGTGGCATCAGGGACAGCCATGGTGGCATCCAGGGCTCTGGGGCTGTGGGTAAGGCGGTGGCTTGGCGTGGGCTGGGAGGCAGATGTTGGGGGGACTGCTGCCAACTGCCTTGATGCCATGTTGTGGCCTGGTGGCTGCCTGGGGAGCTTTCCAGGCATAGATCTTATCACAAAAAAGAAACTCTCTCTTTCATACAGGCAGGAAAACTGGAATGCTGATACCTTCAAATCTTCAGCAAAAAACATCATTCAAACTATGAGCACTGCTCTTCTGTTGCCACTGAGCCAGT
>NW_020887542.1:3108-3936 GCF_003945725.1 Corapipo altera
TTCCCAAAAGGTCCTGGCCCCCACGCATCACTTCTTTCACCCCCCCCAATGGGTTTGGTAGAAGCAGTTACAGATATCCCGAACCAGAAAATTTCCTTGTCCACAATGGTGCAAACAAGTAGCTAATAAGGGAGCTAAACTGGGTGGTGATGGGAGAGATTTTAGTTTGCTGTGCCTTTGCTTTCCCTCCCCCATATCCTGTAGGCAGGAAGATTCAAAGCAAGGGATGAGACGGATTTGTTTGCTCTCCCCCTGTACCTGTAGAATACAAGACAATAAAGGGCTTTCTGGGTCAGTTGTGTCCAGTCAATTTGCAGCTCGCCTGTGGATCTGAAGCATCCGCGGCCACGCCTGACAGGAACATTATTTGGTGTTTGGGGTAAAAAATAAATTAGTTGTGCGATCCGGCTACCTGCAGGTACAATACATGATGGCATTGGGGTCCACGTCATTATCTTTATTTCCCCCTCAAAATCTGCATCTATCACTCCTGGCAACACAAAAAGGCCTTTTAAAGTGATAGATGCTCTGCCAATTAAGTGAGGTTGCTTTGCCGTGGCCCAGAGGGCCATGTGTAGCAGTCGGCAGCAGGGCAACTGTTGTATCCTGCAGTGTTACTTCTGCAGAGGTGGCCAGGTCCACTCCGGTACTGCCGGCTGTGCTTGCACACAGGCTGTGGCAGGTTCGCGAGGGGTCCAGGCAGGGGTTGGATTTATTGTCATAGCGCGTCCCCTTCCCATGCTCCGTTTGGAGTTTCCCTGAGGGGGAAGCGATAACCCATAGTGATCAAGCTTAGAGCGGCACTGATTTGCAAACTGATTCCCTTTG
>NW_020887543.1:0-2107 GCF_003945725.1 Corapipo altera
AGTTACATGAAGAAGTAAGTAGGTCACGAAGCATTCATAAGGATGAGCGAGTAGCGCTGAGCAGCGGCGCGGGGCCGGCCCGGGGCCGGAACCAAGCGGCGCTGCGGGCGGCCACGCCACGGGGAGGCCGGGGGCCGCGCGGGGGAGAAGGTGGAACCGAGTCGGCCCCGTGTCTGGAGACGAATTAATCTCGGGCGAGCCGGCCCCGGGGGATGAGCGGCGCAGCGGGCGGCGAAGTGCCCCGGGCAGCGGCGGAGCAGGGCGAAGTGGCGGCCGTAGGAGCCACGAAACAGTGCCGAGACTGCATAGTACCGGGAGTGGAGTGGCCGCCGAAAATGGCGGCGGCCACGTGGCGCGATGCCGCGCGGAGCAGAAAGTCTCGGTCTGGGAGCACGGGCGGGACCAGGTCGGCCCCGTAGCAGGAGGCGGGGGGACATAGCCCTGCCGGAGCAGCGGGGGGGAGTTCCTGACCGGAGAGGCGGCGGAGCCGTCGCCGAGCCGGCCCCGCTGGCGCTGGGGGTAGCGGCGGCGGTCGCGGCCGCTTCCGCCGGCGCGGGCTGCAGGCGGCCCGGAATGCCTGCGGCACTGGCTGGCGCAAGCTGCGAGTGGGGCAGCTCTGGCAGACCACAGCGGTTCCGCTGACCGCAGCGCGCGGGGAGCCGGCGCCGCGGGGGGGGGGAGCAGCGCAGATGGGCGGTCTTGGACCCTTTCGGAGCCTTTCGGAGTGATTCGGCATTCCGAAGGCGTCCGATTTCACTCGCAGTCTTTCGGAGACTGCGGGGGGGGGTCTCCGGGACGCGTGTGGGCGGTCCGCTTTAGCAAGGCAGGAGTTTCCCACAGTCAGCCTGTAGGGCGGGGTCTTCCCGCAACGTAGCTCCTGGAGGGAGCAAAATTTTCCCATGATTCTATTACTACTCTCAGTGCGGGAGACACAGAAAGATATGAGTTGTGTGAACGGTCCTTTGACGAGGGTTGAAGTACGAGAACTTGGGAAGGCGATGGGGAGGCTGCTAGAAGATCCATGAAGTATGGAAAAGCAGTTAAAAAGAGGTCTAGACAGCCTTAGTTGAGAGAGGGGGCTTTAAAGCAGCCCTGGCTGAAAGAGAGTTTCAGAGAGAACTCTGACTTAGAAGGAAAACTTTTGAGTGGTTTTTAGTAGAAAGAGAGGGTTTCAGAGCTCTGAAGCAAACTGCACCGAAGAGGAGAAGTATCGGGTGGCTCCGGTTTAAGTAAAAAAGCTTTTAAACAGCAGCTTAGAGAGAAAGCTCGGAAGTGGAGAACCCATGTACTAGTAAAGAGCTAATGTGCTGTTTGTTTAGGAGCCTGTGTGCTGTTTAAAACTCTGTGTGCTGTTTAGGACTCTGTGTAGTGTTTGAGACTTCGTGTGCTGTTTGAGATTCTGTTTAGGACTGTGTGCTGATTTGCCGTTTGTCTGGTGATTTTCTAGTGGCTCAGAGTGAGTTTGTCTAGTGAATTTCAGTTTATCTGGTAATTTTCAGTTTGTCTGCTGGTTCAGAGTCTGTCTGCTGATTCAGAATTTGTGTGCAGTGAGTGAGCTAGAGCTTGTGTGTCTTGATAAATTATTCCAGGAGTTTAGTGAGTGTAGTGTGCAAGAATCAAGTGAAAGTCAAAAAGTATTTGAAGAAACTAACGTACTTGATGTGTGTTTAGCATGTGGTGTTGTGTAATTGGTGAACAATTTATTGATAGCAGAGAATTTACTGGACTGCTTTGGGAAAGAGTCCATAGGAAGCATGTAAAGTGGTTAAATTCAGAAATGCAGCGGGAACATCCTGCCAAAAAGACACAGTGAATTTTGGTGTGAGAGCTGTTGGGGGACCTGCTGATAGTAGATGGACTTAGCAAGTGAAGATCTGGTGGCAATAGTGCCTCAAAAGAGGAAGTGGGAGTCGAGCTTTTGTTTTAAAAAGGAAAATTGAGTGTAGATCCCAAGGTGTATAAGCATGTTGGCTAGAGTGAAGTCTGCAAAAAGTGAAAAATATGATGAGCAAAGTATCACTTGAATGCCTGGGGGCGAATGGTTTTAACAGCAAATTTGGAAGAAGTATTTTGAGCTTGCCCACTAGCTCTCATCTGAGTGAGAGGC
>NW_020887543.1:2207-3933 GCF_003945725.1 Corapipo altera
CATGTTGGCTAGAGTGAAGTCTGCAAAAAGTGTAAGAGATAATAAGATGAGCAAAGTATCGCCTGAATGCCTGGGGACAAATGGTTTTAACAGCAAATTTGAAAGAAGTATTTTGAGCTTACCCACTAGCTCTCATCTGAGTGAGAGGCCCAATGCAAGATGAGAGTAGTAGCTCGGGCAAACCTGTTCCAGTAAAAGTGGCTGAAGTTAATGTTTAGAACAAAAATAACAATTAATACCTTGTTGAAAAGTGTTAAAGAAAAGGAAAATTGTGGCACCTGAATATAAAGTTAAAAATAGAAATGTAAAATATCCTATCAAGTAATAGTAATCACTGAAACTACAGTGTGAACTATAAAGACAAAACCAAAATAAAAACTTGTAACATCTCCTTCCTCAAATCCTCAGTAAGAATGTCTAAAGAAATATCTGAAACTTAAAGTAACTTGAAAGCAAGTTCTTTTACAGTAACTAAGAAGCAACCAACCCTGAAAAACAACCTTCAGTGAAAGAAGCGGAGCTCCCAGCTCAAGAAACGAGTCATCGATGCAAAAGTCAATAGTGTAAACGCAAACCAAACCGTAAGAGCGAAATATGAATCGTGTTGTTGTTTATCTGTTAAAATAGACTTGTATTCTATGCTAAAATGTATAGTATAAAAGTCGTTTCTCAGCAGTCAGTCAAACAACAGCAGAACCTTAGAGCCTGATCAGCCAACCTACAAAATCACCCAATAGAGCGACAGAGGGCAAGACCAGATTAGCCCCTGTACTTGCCACAAAGAAGATCCTTTTTCCCCTGCTATTGGTTGCACCCCAATAGGCATGGAGAGTGGAAGTATAAGCTATACTGGACCTCTGTTCGCCTTAATCACATTCTAGGTTGGAGTCATTACTGCTGACAGACACTGAGAATAATCATATAAATAATCTTACGATCACCTAAGTACTTTAACAAAAATTTTGTTTTTCAATCTGACAAAAAGATAGCAGAAAAGTGACCCTAGAAAAGAGCCCAAACACTCAAATACTTAAAAGTAACTCACTAGTAGTAAATTGAGCCAAATGAAAAAAGTAAACATTGAATTTCAGTGCCTAAGGGAAGACTGTTGTTTACCATGCTTAATCCAATGTTTTATAAGATTAAGTTCTAGTGCTGTATGAGAGATACAACTAGCTGCCATGCCAATAAATCCGAAACCGTCACAGCAAGAAATTTAAGAGCCCAAAAGATTATGGTCCTGCATCCTGCCTCCAAGCAAACCAAAGACATAGAAAAAGCACAGAAACTGCTACTTGGATGGAAACGCTCCAATCAAATGGAAAATATGGACAAAGTACAAACCATAAAACTTAATATATAAGACTTGCAATAAAACCATGAATAAAAAGAAAAAGGGGGGATTGTGGGAAATAAAGAATCGGTTTTATTACAAGCAAATGAGTTAAATCACTAACGTAGGAGTTTTTCTTTACAAACCTATCAGGCGTATCGCGGAGTTGTAAGACGCCGGATTCCGCCTGGAACCGGTGTCAGGGAAACATGCGGATGGGAATAGGGAACTGTAAAATGAATATTGGTAAGGAAACCCCTTATACCACATGGCTGGTCCTGGAAGTCGCCATGCTGTTGGACATTCCACCTCCCAGCACGACACAGCCAATCAGGGAGAGGGGAATGCCTCTTCTATGACGTAAACAGGGTTGAACCTTAAGAATGTTTAAAA
>NW_020887544.1:0-3933 GCF_003945725.1 Corapipo altera
CCTACCTGTGGTGCAGGGAGCACTGTACTCCTGTGTGGCAAACTCATCTGGAAAGCAAGGGAAAGGAGACAGTGAACTGCCGTGACCCCTGGCACTGCTGACAGAGGGACAGGTGCCAGAGATGCTTTTCCCAGGCTCCACAGCAGGCTGCTGACACCATCCCCAGCTTCCCTCCACAGATCTCAACTGGGGTGGGAGGAGCCCAAGTCACAGCCCCATCTGGGGGCAGTGGCAGCAAGGCAGAGCCACCCCACACAAGCAGTTCCAGCAGGTCTCCACCCCGGTGTCCCCAAGGGCTGCTCAGGCACCTTTTCCCAGCACACTGGGGTGGGGTGGGGACAAACAACTCTGTTGCTGCCAGCCTGGCACAGCAGCCAGGACAGCAGAGACACAAGGAGCAGCAGGTCTGCCTGCAAACACAGGCACAGCTGTGCTCTGGGGCCAGACCTGAGCACAGGACCTTCAGCACCCACGGCTCTACCCTGGGCCCCTCTGCACTCAGAGAGCTCAAGGTGATGGCCCAGGCCAGCAGCAGCTGTGGGTCTGCACAGCTCCCGTGCCACTCCACATATCCCACTGCCTACCCTTGCTCCCACAGGCGCTACCAACCCCCACTCACCTGTCTCGTAGTAGTCATAGACCTTCACCTGGGCTGGCTTCAGGCCCTGCACGGGGATGTCCCGCTCCACCGTGAAGGAGAAGCTGAGGGTCTCACTGCTCAGCTGGGAAAGGGAAGTGGTAGAGGGTCAGGGGGGGCTCCACATTGTCCCAGGCTCCTCTTTGCCTCCACACTGCCCCAGGCCCTCTCACTCTCCCCTTCCACCTGTGCCTTGGCCCTGATGGGACACAGGGGCTGTAGGCCTGGCTGAAGGGCAAGGGGAAACTTTTCCCCATAATGGGGAGAAATCACAAGGCCTGATCTGTGGAGGGAAAGCCTGCTGAGGGCTGGGACAGAGTTTGTCTCCTATGAGACATACAAGGTTGGTGGCAAAGAGGTTTATGATCTGTGTTTACAAGCCTGGAGATGGTTAGCAATTCTCTCCATCGCCGTTGATGCTATTGCCAGTGTGCTGCAGAGCTCACTCTGTGCCCCATGGCAGCCCTGAGTTAGTCCTCACCTGCTCTATGTACAGCAAAACATGATTTGAGTTCACCTCCGTCCGCTGGATCTGGTGAAACCAGGTGTTTGAGAGCTGGAAAGAGGAGACAGAAAAGGTTGCTAATCTGATGGAAGTTAGACAATCCTTCTAAGTTTCCTCACACCAGCAGAATCCCACCAATTGGGTGCTGTGAAGTAAAGCACAGGGAGAGTGCTTCCCAAGGGACTTCTGAAACACTCTTGTATGAAGCCCCACACACTAAGTCTTCCCCCAGTTCCCATCATCTCAAGCTCTTGTACCTCCTTGACACAAAAATGGAATGAGGGACCAGCACTGTCATGGCTGTCATCTATCTCCAAAGGCTCTTGAGCTCCTGAAATTAAACCAAATGGTCTCCTTCCAGCTCTCTTTCTCAGGGCCAAACTCCACATATATTTGAATAATTGCAAGCTACCACAAATGCTTGAGGAGTGGGAAAGCAATGCTGCAGATGGCATCCCTCATTCACCCCTACTTCAGAGCTGAGGGTTGGAGGACCTGGAGGAAAAGT
Organism: Corapipo altera; assembly: GCF_003945725.1. Classification (NCBI taxonomy): domain Eukaryota; kingdom Metazoa; phylum Chordata; class Aves; order Passeriformes; family Pipridae; genus Corapipo; species Corapipo altera. Next base: position 1,651 of record NW_020887544.1, read on the forward strand.
TGGACAGATCCAAGACGGACGAATATACCAGGAAAAGAACTAAAATCTCCTTTAAATAAGGAAATTGATGCCCTGGATTAAGGACAGGTATACTCCAAAAAATGCTTCACATATCATCCTACCTTCCTCACTGAGGACTTCAAGGGAATGAATCCCGACAGCATCTTCACATCAACAATCACCATGTTGGAGCTGTTGCGCTCTCCAGTGTAACTAAGGAATTGACCAACAAACACATCAAGTCAAAGCTGCGGACACCTCCAGCTTATCTGTAGCACTTGGCACCACACCAAGTCCTGGCAGCCCAGCACCTTCTTCTCCAGCTATGCCAGGTTCTCCTAGTCATCTAGGCAGCCTCTCACTAGCCCAGCTCTAGGCTACCCACACAATTTCACCACTGCAGGACCCAGCCCAGCTGCTTCTTGCCCACCGTCCCAGGAATTCATTGTACCTCCAGGGCTTCCAGACTGGCTCACCCTGGGGACAACCAGACCTCCTCCAGCCCCCATGGCTGCACAGGAAGGCTCAGACCAAAACATAGACTCACCTGACATTTATGCCAATGTCAAAGACCTTGTGAGCCTTGGAGTCCACACATGTCTCTGGGATAGTGTACACATGAAGCATGAAAGGTGCATCCTCCTGTGTGGGCTGCACGTTGTACCTCAGGCTTGTCTAGGGGACAGGCAGCAGCCATGTGTGAGCATGTGTGCGTGATGCCCAACGTTGGAGAGAGGGGATGCTCTCCCCCACCCAGCCTCCCCACTTCTCCCATTCTCACAGCTCCTCCACACTGCAGGTCTTTCCCTCCTTCCCTCCCACTCGTTCTCTTCCACATAACTCTGCTCTTCTCCTCTTCCCTTTACCCAGAGCCTTCCCTCCCACTTCTCCCCTCTCTCCTGTCCCTTCTTCTCCAGGTGGAGATGGACTCAATGATCTTTAGGGTCTTTTCCAGCCTAGATGATTCTATAATTCTGCCCTCTCCACGGCTCCAGCCTGGCAAGGGGCTCCCCTCCCAGGATGCCACCTATCCGTATCTCCCTCACCTGCAGGTAGACACATCCTTCACCAGACACCTCCACACTGTACTCCCCTGGCACCCGGGGAAGGGACATGCGCTGGAGCAGCAGCCGGTTTGTGGGATCCACTTGGAAGTCTTGCTGGAAGTTCCCTCCAGATTGCAGGGTCACTTTGGAAGCTGTCCCGCTCTTGGCATAAGTGAGAGCTCCATACAGGGACAAGGCTTGGAGAGCCACCACTGTGTCCTGAAAGAGACAGATCCCAGCACCCAGGGGAGTGCAGTCAGCCTTTCCATAGCCTGCCCTCCCACAGGTCTGCCCTTTCTGTTGGCACCCTCCCATCCATCCTTCACTATCTCCAGTGTTAAGTAGAAAAGACAGAGGCAAAGATCAGCTTTTGCATGTTCCCATTCCATTCCTGTGTCCTCTGGATAGCAGTCGTAGATTCCATGAACTCCTTGGTGTGGAGCTGTGCACAGCCTTCCCTTGCACTTTACAGGACAAAGCAGCAATTTTATATGCACAAACAAAGTGCAGCATGAGCCCTCTCCAACGGCACAAACACACATTCCTTGTGTCCCTATCATTCTGCCCCACTGTGTCAAGAAAATCAGGTCATTAATCAAAGTTTCAGTCATTCTCAAGGATACTACCTGACATACTTGCCTCTAGCATTTCAAGCCCTTGGCATGGTGGGTACTGCATGGATATACTGCAGGTCTAATGTTCCCACCTTCCTGGCAAACCTTACTGGGCTCCCACTTGGCTCTCTGACATGTCCCATCCTCCGACATTGATGTGCGAAGTCGCAGGAGGGAATGGGAAGCAGCTCACCTGGGTGGAGGAGAAGCCTCCATTGGGATTCTGCTGACCACTGATCCACTTTGCAATATGAGATGCAAATGACAGCTCCTCCTGGGAAGGTGCTGGCTGAGAGGTGAGGTAAGCAAGGAGCACATAGGCTGTCATCTCCACTTCAGCAGAGGGAGCTCGGTAGCGATAGTATGGGAGATCAACTTCTGGCTCTTTCCCAGGTCGCTGCCAATGAACGGACCCATCTTCGCAGGAGGCAGGGAGCATGGAGACAAGACAACAAGCAATTACTACTAGTTATTGCAGGGGACTTCTTGATCTGCTGCAACTCCAGGTGGGTGGATGCAGCCTTCAGGATGCGTCTGTCATGCAGGATGAAGGGGGAAGGGTTAGGGTTACACATTTTGCGGGTTTACAGCTAGTATGAGAATGCCGAGCCTCACACCTAGAT
>NW_020887545.1:0-3932 GCF_003945725.1 Corapipo altera
TGGCAATGTGAGCCAACTTAGACGTTTGGAGGGTTCAGCTGCATTAATAGCTGGAACAGAAAATGCAAATTTGTGTGTATCATTAGGATGGAGGTAGACATTAAAAAAACAGTCCTTAATGTCTAAAATAACAAGTGGCCAGTCTGCTGGGAGCATGGCAGGGGAGGGTAGCCCAGCTTGGAGGGCTCCCATCGGCTCTATGATATTATTTGCTTCTCGTAAATCATGTAATAACCTCCATCTCCCAGATGATTTTTTGATTGTGAAAACAGGAAAATTCCATGGAGTGTTTGTGGGGACTAATCTCTTTTTGTCCGATTGTTCTTTTACCAAATTATGAATTTGCCGCAATTTCTCTCTTCTGAGGGGCCACTGGTTTATCCACACTGGTGTGTTTGATTTTCATGTGAGAGGTGGAGCTTGCGGTTCTCCAGTGACCCTCATCACAAATTTGGAATGGATAATTCCCCACTGTGTTATTACATCTCTGCCCCACAAGGTTAGTGGAATGTCCAATATAAAAGGCTTAGATGAAGCTACCTTACCCTGTGGACCAGAAGTGGTAAAATGCTCTGGAGAGGAATTTTGGATCCTCCTACTCCCTGGATGTCGACAGCTGGCCTTGTTGTACCCCAGGTGCTGGGCCAATCTTTGGCAGAGATTATGGAAATGTCCGCGCCCGTGTCCAGTAAGCCAGACACAGATTTCTGTTGGCCTGAATTAGGAGAGAGAAGAGTACATTCTATTATAGGTCTGTCAAGAGTAACCTTTTGAGCCCAATTAATGCAAATTCCCTGTTCATTCTGGGTTTCTTCTTCCATGGGTATGACTTGTGCTATTTGATCCTCTGGATTAATCACTGTGGGTACAAAATTAGGTTTAATTACAACAGACACAACTTTAGGATCTTGGAGACTCATAACCATAGGTAACACAGTAATGCCTAATGCAGTTGCAGAATCTGTTCCTGTGATAACACATTTACCTTTAAAATCTGAAACCTGAGGAGAAGCAGAAGCTAATAGCACAGTGTGATACTCTGTTTTTTCTAAGGTTTGAGGTTCTGAAGTTGCTAGCTCCAATTTAAAGGCACCTGTTTGGGGTTTTTGTTGGGAACTGTTTGAGAGGGGTGGATTAGATTGCTGACAAGAGCCTTTTATGTCCACGCGCTGCTCTAAGCGCTCGCTAGGCCGTTTCCCGAATTCTGTGTTCTGGGAGAAGGTCTAGGTGATAGTGGGTTTCCATGTTTATCAAATAGAGATCGGCAGTCTGCAGCCCAATGTACCCCTTTTTTACATCTCGGGCACAGGCCTGGACGAATGTTATTTTTATAATTGGGGTTTTTAAAATGTGGGCAGTTAGCTTTTACATGACCTGGTTGATTGCAATTATGGCATATTATTTTGGAGTGGTCTAGGGCTGCTGCTAAAACTTGAGTCATTTTTTCTGCCATCTGCTGAGTTGCTTCTGCAATTTGGTTGCCTAATTGTGTATTAACTTCAACTAACTGGTTAGACATTGACACCTGAGCTTGGACCAGGCTATTTGCTAATTTGTCATGAGGGCTAATATCTTTACAAGCCTTTACCATATCCATGGGGGTAGGGTCACGAAGGTTTCTGAGTATCTGCTGACACTGTGCATTTGAATTGGAGATAGCTAGCTTCAGAAATAAGGCATCTTGTGCTTCTTTCACCTTTATTTGTTTTTCTATAGATTCTTGTAATCGTTCTGCAAAGTCAATAAAAGATTCATCAGGTTTTTGAATTACATTATGGAAAGGTGGAGTTGTTTCAGAAGCATCAGCTACTGATTGCAGTGCCTGTAATGCCATATTTCTGGTAGCAATTAAGTCTTGTTTTGGAATTTTGGCCTGATCTGTATTTGCAGAATAAGGACCTTCACCAAAAAGCATTTGTATAGTAGTTTCTACAGGTCTACGTGTAGTGGAACTAGTTTCATGAGCATATTTTCTAATTAAAGCTTTCCATTCATCTAAAAACAATGTTATTTGTACCTTATTTAGCAAGGATCTCATTATATCTTTTAAATCATTTGGAGTTAGTACAAAGGCAGAGAATAAAGATGACAAAATTCCCATTGCATATGCTGAATTCAAACCATAAGTTGTTACTGCTTTTTTTGCATCCTTGAGAAGGGGTATGGCTAAGGGGTCCCACACTGGGGGTGCACCTGGATTATAAAACACTGGATATGCCTGCAAGAAATTTAAACCATTAACATTACTAGCAATATTATTTATATCATTACAACTATTGGTATGGTTGGTTCCTGTGGAAGAAAGAAAAGGGTTAGAAGGAGAAACAGAATTGTTAAAATTATTTGACATATTTGAAAATGGATTATTGGGAGAAAATTGGTTAAATGTTGTTAAGGATTGTGAATGATTTGTAGCTGGAAAACTGTTTAATGAGTCTGGTGCAGCTGAGTCAGTCACAGCTAGTTGCACACTGTGAGAGGTGGAGGGAATGCTGTCCGTTAACTGGCTGAGTCTGTGATGCTCGGTCGTGAAGGTGTTCTGAAGCTGTGGGTTTCCTTGCATGTCGCGGCAGGATGTCTCCGGTCTCGGGCACAGACAGGGAGGGGGTCCCGATGACGTCATCTTGTCCCGCTCGGCATGCGTAGGGAAGGTGGAAGTTCTCGCCGTCGGTCCGGAGTCGTTAGAAGTCGGGAATTCCCCGCTTCCTTTGTTTGACCATGCGGTGGTGGCGGCTGGGGGCTGCGGCTGTGAAACTGCCTGAGGAAACTGCAGTTGGTGATCTCCTGCTGAGAGCTGCCAGGCGGGAGGGGCTGGGGCCACACAAACGGCTGGATTTTCCTCGGCACAGTTCTGCCCCGAAGAGTGCCTGTGGCAGCTATTCCGTGTCAGGGGCGGTGGAATAAAGTTTTCAGTCACTGGGGTGGTGCTTGGAGCGGTGCTGCTAATCGGTTGAGGAGGGTCTGGGTTCGGGAACGGCGGGATGGGATCGCCTGCTCTGGGAGGGAGAGGGGGTGGAGGGCGGGGAGGGCTCCCGCCGGTGCTGGCCGCGGGCGGCTCCTCCTCCCCCCGCTGCACCGGCAGTCGAGACGGAGGAGCCCGGGCCGGGGCCGGGGCCGCCTCGGTGCTGCCCGGGATAGGGGTTGCCGCCCCGCGTCCGACCCTAACAGGGGGCTGTGGCGGGCCCGTGCCACAGCCACCAGCTGTATCAGGGACCGGGTGCGCGGCACCTCCATGCGCCGACCACGGTGGGGGGGGTCGAAGGGGTGCCCCTGCCCGCGGCTGCCGTACGGGATCTCTCTCTCCCTCCTCCCCCGTTTCCCGGGGCGACTTCGGTCGCTCCCCCTCTCCTCGACCCCGGAGAGAAGCTCCGCTGCTTTCTCGTTGTGGCTCGGAATCTTTTTGTTGCATTTCAAGTATTGCTAATACGTGATTCCAAGCTATGTTGGCATGTACTGCTGCTTTATCGTTGGAAAGTACAGCCATCCAAATCTGTCTGCCTAATAAATCCCAATCTTTAGTCGTCAGACAGAAAGGAAGTTTAAAGTCATTTTTAACCATAACTTTGGAAAGGCATTTTAAAGCTGTTTTGTTAGTTGATTTCCCATTATAACTTAGTAAATTTTTCAAACGCTTATAGTTCTCTTTTTCAGTCTTAGTCAGGGATGCCCCCATTTTTTTTTTTTTTTTTTTTTTTTTAAGGGAATATGCCGGCGCCTGCTCCTACCTGCTGGTTGCGAGGAAGGCTGAGGTATTCAAAACAGACTGCTATGCCGTGTGGTCATGCAGCCTGCTAATACCTTGACGCTTAGGAGCCGGTCCGTCGTGGAACACAAGACTCGCCCCCGTCTGTGCTTTAGGATTGCTTATATCTTCATAGAAGAGTTCAAACAATCGTTGCCCCACCACGAGGCACCATTTCCGACGGATTAGT
>NW_020887546.1:0-3932 GCF_003945725.1 Corapipo altera
GTTTGTTTGTTATGGACACAGCACCCGTGTGACTCCATCAAACCCAACCTGTGCTCTGCTAATAACTGATTAACTCAGGCAACAGGTCTGAATTTCACATTCAAAAACAAGGCTCTGCCTTTCTTCCTGGTCAGGTAGGGACCACCAGGCATGGATCCTTTCTAAGAACCTGTTAGAGGGGACAAACACACCCCCTTCCACAGGAAAGGGACTATGTGAGAACAGCGTAAGGAGAGCACAACTGGAAGACAAATAACCACAGTTATTTTCCCCAGCTGTGAAGGACACACCAAAATGGAAATTGAAATGTCTTCCATCTGAAGGCACTGCTGACTGCTGCACAGTGTGGTCACTGGGGACTGCTTCAACCTTAAGCCTCATCCTGACAGTTTTCTTCCCAACAATTCATACAGGCTTTGGATGGTGGCACCCACCAGTCCAACACAGACCAGCTGGTCAGTTATTACCTCTTCTAAGCAATTCCCACTCCCTCGTCCTCCCCAGCTCTGCAGACACACATGACCCTGTCACTGAAGGCAGCACATCATTTCTAAGCAAATGAAACACCCTTTGCTACCTGCAGAGCTCAGTGAATTCAGTGGATGCTTTACCATTACCCTCAGACACTCCCAAAGCACAGATCCCATCGCTCCCTTGAGGTGACAGTGCCATACCTTGTCATATCTGGTTCTGGGCCTTCATTCTTGTAAGATGCCTCAAGTTGTTTATGTCGTGTGAGAAGGTCGTCCACCAAATTCTGCCTCCTGTCCCCCTCCAGCTGTGTGCTGATGGCACTTGGTTAAGGAACAAACTTTAAAACACTGAAAAACTTTCATTTAATTATATAAAATATCTGTTATACATTCTGAAAATAAATCAGATCCCCTGATCATCAACATTAACTAGGATAACTATTTTAACTCAAGAAAAGGCTCCAATATCTTAAAGGATGGGTCACATCTTTCTGAATTAAATCTGCTGTTATTCTAAATGTGTTCTGAACCTCACATATCTCAAACAAAAAGTTTCATACAGTGGCCACAGAATGATCTTCATGTCATCACCTCAAAGCAGCAAGAGAACTGGAAGACTGCTTACTGCCAAATTAGCATTAAGAACAGCATCTCCTCCTCCAACACCCAACACAAGTCTTTTATCTATCACTAAGAAGCCCTAAGCAGTTGGTCTCCTCTCCAGCACTGACAGTGTAACCCTACTGCACGGGTTAAGTTCAGGGAAGGATGAGACTTCTTAAAAGAGTTCCAACTCCCACTGTCACAAACGGGGCAGGCCCAAACAGAACAGAGCTTTTAAAACCAGTGGGGTACTTCACATCTCATTTCACTGGAGGCTCATAATACAGACCAGGGGAGTAGCTCTTAGCCAAGTGATCAGAGAACAACCAAAAATTTCCTTTGAGCATCTGTTTCCATTTGCAATTGGTCAGCAGAACCCCCAACAGCCACTGGTGCAGCAGAAAAACAATTCACGCAGCGTCTCTGAAAGACAAGATGCCCTGAAGTGCTGTGGGCTACAACAGGGGACGTGTGTTTGCTTTTTTAAATTAACCTCAGTGAGTTCTGAAGGAATACTAACCCTCTTCCAAGTACTGCTGAGTGGATTAGGCAATAGCTGAACTGCTCTGTGTGTGCTTTCTGCCACAGCAGTAACATTTGCCTGCTCTCAGGCACTCACTGGATGGGGAAGTGTCACCCTTGCAGCAGCACAGCACTGAGGGGCCAGGGCTTAGGAAGGATTTCTGATATAATAGGCTTGAAATTAAATGTGCCTTCATCAACTCAGATTGCTCCTGGGTACCTTCAGGGAGATGGACAAACTTCTTTGACTCCTTTGGCCTGACTCTCCCAGTATATGGGAGGAGCAGCATATCCAGGCCACAGGGTAACACTCCTAGAAGAAAACCTGTGATTTCTTCCCAAGGCATATTTTGCAGCATTTTGACAACATTCTGAAGATGGAGCCCTGTTGTTCCTTAAGTCAGTCAAAGCCAGGACTCCCAGAGCCCTGCCCACAAGGCTTCATCCTTCCCTATAGAAAGGCCTGGCCAAGAGAAAACACCAAATAGCCAGCTTTGTGCTGGACAGGTGAGCTTGGCTCACACTCCAGCACCCAGCCAGCAGTGCCAGCACAGCACAGGCAGCACCAGGACAGCTCTGAGATGGCTCACACCATCTTGCTGAGCTCCTATCTGACACAGAGATAACCAGAGCCAGCCCCATACCCACCACCCCAGAGGAGTGCAGGCTCCCTTCCTGCTCTACAGCTGCAATGAAAATACCAAACAGCAGCACAGAGAAAGTTCCAGTGACAAGGTCTTCTGCACAGGGAATGAGGAGAAAACCCAAAATGTGTGGCAGAGCAATCACAGTGTCTTTTTCCACTCTGTCCCACAACACCAAAGGGTCAGAGAGTGATGTTCACACGGATACATTTGCCGTGTTGACACCGCCCGAAGCAGCAACTCCTTCAGCTGATCAATCTTCTCCCTGAGATTCTGCAGTGATGATCTGATGGCCACATTGATCTGGAGGGGAAGAAAGAGATTATTTAAGTTTTTCTTTTTGGTCTGAGTTATAATTGCATAAAATTTCATTCTGCGTCATGCAGTATTTTTATATATGTATATATATATATCTCAAATATATAACATATTATATATAATATGTAATATATATAATGTTATATATATATATATATAATATGTATTTAACTTCAGCTCTACAGGTGTGAAGGGCTTCACTCCAGCCCCAGAAAGCTGAAAGGAAGTGACACAGCTCATGGCTCTGGGGTGCTTATAAAATAATGGGAGAAATAGTTCTAGTTTCACAAACACAACTCTAAGGCCTTACAGCTGTTGAATATGGAAAGCTGTCTTTCAAGTCTTTATAAACAGACTCCTCTATAGGGGCAAAACATTGCAGCACATTTTATTATTTTTTAGATAGTTTTCCACTTCTCTCCTTTGATCTTTAACACAAATAAAAGCACCAGTTCCTTCAGTCACCAGGTTTCTTTCCCAGCTCTCAGGTTTAGAGGGAAGGTTGCTACAGGTTCAGACAGTCCCTCCACTGAACTCCTCCAGACTTTGAACTAAAGATCCCAAAGAAATTCAGATTCCTCCATGTCCCTTCTCAGCAGCACCTGGGACCCCTCCCCCTTTCTCACCACTGACCTGCCCAGGATTCAGATGTGTCTGTTCTTACCAAGAACATAGTTCAGTTGTTCACAATTCTTCCCTGCTGCAAGCAAGCTCCAGGCTTGCAGGAATCCTCCTCTCTCCCCACCCCTTCCCAAGTCTGCCTGACATTATCCTCTGGGATTTTCCTCCTTAGATCTTATTTCTTTTCATTCCAGTTATTCAGAGAGTTCTAGGAAAAAAACACTTTAACTGCAATTAACCATGCAAGTCATCCTAATTAAGACTTGATGTGCTTCTTGTTTACAAGCTCCCAGCCCTGCTGTGGGTTACAATGGGCTGCAACCCCAGTTCCTCTTTGAGGAACTTGGATCAGAAGAGGAATATCTGGTCTGACTCTCACTCCAGCCTTCTTGGAGACACAGCAGCAGCCAGACAGCAGCATGACCCTGAACAGGACCCTGCACAGCCACACCACACTCGGTACCAGCACAGGGATGGAGCAGGAGAGCCCCAAAACCCCCCAAAAGCATCAGGAATTTAAATCCCTCTGACTCTGTGAGGTCTGTTCTCAAACACCACCAAATACAACAGCAAGCAGAAGCAACCATGCTGAGCCCTCGAGAGAATGCAGCCAAAATCCACCTTCAGCCCAACACCACGGCAACGATTCCCAAACCAGGATGGGGTCTCAGTGCTTTTGGGAAGGCTCAACGTCCTGCACGTCCTCTGGCTCTGCAATCAGGTAATCAGTCCTTTAATTTCACGTGTTCTC
>NW_020887547.1:0-3931 GCF_003945725.1 Corapipo altera
CCCCAAATGGGGGTCGTGTCCCCCCCCTTGCTCTCCCACAGCCTCTGTGGCCCTCCCCTGTCCCCCCCCCGCTCTCACCCCCTTTTCTCTCCCCACAGAGCTCCTGAGCCGCTGGTGGCTGCAGCCCCTCCCCGTGGCCTCGGGCCCAGCTGGGACCTCCCAGTCCATCCCCACCCTGAGTTTGGGGGGTCATGTGTCCCCCTCGGGCCTGCTTTTATTCTGACCCCAGCCGGCTGCTCCCAGTGTTCCCAGTAAAGCTTCCCAGTTCTCCCCAGTCCCTGTTTTGGGGGGCAGTGAGGGCAGGGGGGAGGGGATCCCTGTCACAGCTTTACTCCTTCTAAAAAACCAAGCAGGAATTTTTCTTTGCCCTGCCCCACTGGAAAAGAAAGATGTTGAATGGGGGAGGGGTCTTTGCCTTGGGTGACTCACACCCACAAAAGAACTGGCCCAGCCCACACTGCAGGTTGGGAGCCCTCAGAAGGCTCTGGGGGATGTGGAGTGTTTTGCTTTCTCCTGGGCAAAGGGCAAGGCCCTTCACTTTGGCCTTAACTCAGGCAAGGGGTGTGTTGGAGAGGCTCCGAGGTCCTTTTGTTCTGGGCCTGCTCATCTGGCTGTTTGCTGGTTCCCATTTGCCTTCGTTTCCTGCGCCCTGTTCTGCCCCCAGCCCGGACCTGCTCGGACTTCATGGGACAGGTTTGACCCCCCTACAGAGGAAGGGTCCCTTTTGGGGAGGAGGTCGCCCTTTCCCTCCTCCGCTCCCGTGTTGGCAGTGGCGTGTGCTCATCGGCCAAAAGGGGGAAATCCCAGCCACAGCCAGTCATAGACAGTGGGAGTTTTGTGGGAAGAACCCACTTTTCCCCTTTTCCCTCCTCGCTTTGGAGGAATCTCCATTGGCGGCCCAACAGCGCCCCCTGCTGGCCGTGATTGGAATTGTGGTAAAAGGCAGAAAGTTCCCAACTCTTTCCTTTGGAAGGGGATTTTTGGCTACAGGATCATTGCTTGGTTGGTTTGGTGTTCTGTTGTTCTTCTGCCAATAAAAAGATATCCTTTAATAAAGAGCTGTTATTTTTCCTTTTTTCATATGTGCTGGTTTAAACGTTAACCAGCAGGGGAAACCAACCCAACTCAAAAGAGAGATTACAAATCAGAATAACAATTTAATAAAATAATACAATAAGTACGACCACACGGACAAGCAACCGGCCCTAACCCACAAAGCCCAAATGTACGACCCAGCACCCCAGGGCACAAACAAAACGGTGCTTCCTGGGCCCCCCCTGAGTCCAAAGCAAAGGGAGAGGGGAAAAAAACCTGCTGGTGGGAGAGCTGCTGCAGTCTGGTCAAAAGTGGTGATTGATCGGTCCCAGCTGTTCTAACTAGGACACCTGTGATGTCACTGCTGTGTCTGTGGCAAGGGCAGGGGGGAAGAACATTCACCTCCAGGTGATGGGCTGGCTCCCAGGGCCTGAAGGTTCCCCCTCCAACTAATCCGCCGGTCACAGCCCTCTGCTCGGCCAACCAGGCACCTCGCTGCCCTTTTCCTGCCCCGCCACTGCCATGGGGAAGAAAATGCAACCCAGGGAACCTCCCCAATCTTTTGGGGTCCCCCTCGGTCACCGACTTCAGGGGGGGCTCCACTCCATGGCTGGCTGCTCCCGGCCCAGCCTGGGGTGTTGTCCCAGTTAGGACAGCCAGGACCAGTTCATCACTGGATGGGTGTAACCCAGAACTGTGTATTCTACACCCTCCACGCCATTGCCCAGAAACTGTTGTCAATGAATCATTTACACCCTCTGCCCAGAGCAGCCCTGACTCCTCAGGCCATAAACTGGGTGTTAAGAGGCCTGTGAGATAGGAGGGTGTTTTTGTCCTCACACCCTTTGTGGAACTCCCTGCCCTGAGGGAGGGACTGGGCATTCCTGCCTGAACTGGAGGATAATCTTGGGGTCTTGGGACTTTTGGAACCACTCTCAGTGGCCGGTCTGAAAAATAAAAGCTGGACATGATTCCAGTTATGGGGGAACTGGAATCCTTTACTGAACACAAGAACACAATTTTAAAGGCATCTGGGGCTGTTAATGAAAGGGCCAACCTGTGTTAATTGGGGAGTTACACGAGCTTTTACTGCAGTTTCCAAAGAGTTAATTTTTCTTCTGGTAGGATTGCACGGGGGACGGAGGGATTACAGGGGTTTAGACATGGTTTTAACAATCATCTCAAAAAGTCCTTTCTTAATTCTTCTTGGAGCCAGGTTTGTATCTTTGGGTTGTACATCAACAGGTCTCTTCTGGACAAGGGTCCAAATTTCTTCAGGTCATGAGATGTTTGTCAAACGAGCTTTCTTTTGCTGGAAGCTGGGTTTGGGCTCCCACACTCGTGGGATCCAGAGGGAGACTGCAGATCACACCTTTCAACCAGACTGAGACCACCACCGTCAACCAGACTGTGACCACCACTCTTCAACCAGAGTGAGACCACCACTGTCAACCAGACTGTGACCACCACTCTTCACCCAGAGTGAGACCACCACTGTCAACCAGACTGTGACCACCACTCTTCAATAAGACTGTGACCACCACCGTCAACCAGACTGTGACCACCACTCTTCAACCAGAGTGAGACCACCACTGTCAACCAGAGACCACCACTGTCAACCAGACTGTGACCACCACTGTCAACCAGAGACCACCACTCTCAACCAGACTGTGACCACCACCCTTGACCAGACTGAGACCACCACTGTCAACTGGACTGCAACCACCACCCTCAACCAGACTGTGACCACCACTGTCAACCAGAGACCACCACTCTCAACCAGACTGTGACCACCACCCTTGACCAGAGTGAGACCACCACTGTCAACCAGACTGAGACCACCACTCTTAATCTTAACCAGACTGTGACCACCACTCTCACCAACAGGGTTTTTTTCCCCTCTCCTTTTACTTTGGACTCATAGGGCCCAACAAACACCACTCTGTTCATGCCCCAGGGTGCTGGGTTATACATTTGGGTTTTGTGGGTTAAAACCAACTGTTTGTCTGTATAATCGTACTTATTGTGTTATTTTATTAAATTGTTATTCCAATTTATAATATCTCCTTTAAGTTGAGTTCATTTCCCCTGCTGGTTTACCTTTAAACCAGCACACCAGGGCTGTGCCCAACGTGGGTCCCTGTGGATCATCCAACGTGGGTCCTCCGATGGCTGCTGCAGTTGGAGCAGCGGCCGAAGCTCTTCCTGCAGTTGGGGCACTCGGGGCTTCCCTTACTGGTGGGTCTGTTGGTGGGAGGATAAGGCAGAGCTGTCCCTGAAGCTCTTCCCACACTCCCCACATGTGTAGGGCCTCTCCCTGATGTGGATGTGACAGTGGGTGTAGAGGGTGTAGCTGTCCCACATTCCCCACACATATAGGGCCGTTCCCCAGTGTGGATATGCTGGTGGCTGAGCAGCTTGGTGCTTGTGCTGAAGCTCTTCCCACATTCCAAGCACTTGTAGGGTCGTTCCCTGGTGTGGATGCAACGGTGTTTGCAAAGGCTGGAGCTGTCCCTGAAGCTCTTCCCACACACCGCACACGTGTAGGGCCTTTCCCACTGTGGATCATCTGGTGTCGGAGCAGGTGGGAGATCTGAGTGAAGCTCTTCCCACATTCTCCACATGTGTAGGGCCTTTCCCCACTGTGGATCATCTGGTGGGTGAGGAGGTGGGAGCTCCGTTTGAAGCTCTTCCCACATTCCAAGCACTTGTAGGGCCGTTCCTCACTGTGGATGTGACGGTGGTTGCGGAGGGTGGACCCCTGCCTGAAGCTTTTCCCACATTCCCTACACGTGTAGGGCCGTTCTCCAGTATGGATGTGCTGGTGCCTGAGGAGGTTGTTGCTCCTGCTGAAGCTCTTCCCACATTCCAAGCACCTGAAGGGCTTTTCCCTGCT
>NW_020887548.1:0-3929 GCF_003945725.1 Corapipo altera
GGGGGGGCCATGGGAAAAGGGGAGAGGGTTGGGGGGGTTCGGGGTCTGGGGTCGGTTTGCAATTGGGGAGTTGGGGGTGGTTTGGGAGTCGGGGGGTGGTTTGGGGGGTTTGGGAGTGGTTTGGGGTCGATTTGGGATTTGGGGTTGGGTTTGGGGGTTTGGGTGGTTTGGAGATTGGGGGTGGCTTGGGGTTGGGTTTGGGATTTGGGGGTTGGGGGTCGAGGGGTTGGGATTGGGATTGGGGTTTTGGGGGGTCTGAGGGTGGCCTGGGGTTGATTTGGGGTTGATTTGGGGTTGATTTGGGATTTGGGGTTGGTTTGGGGGGTGGGAGGGAGGGTTTGGGGTTTTGGGATGGGGGGGTGGGAGGGAGAGGGTTTGGGGTTGGTTTGGGGTTGATTTGGGGCTTGGGGGTGGAGATTTGGGGGTTTGGGGGGTGAGAGGAGCGGCAATAACAGGATTGAGGTGGAAAATAATTGGATGGGGAGAAGAGGAAATAAAAGGGAGAGAAGTGGAAAAAACCAAGATGAGGAGGGAATAAAAACCAGGATGGGAAGGGAATAAAAACTGGGATGGGAAGGGGGAAATAAAAGGGATAGAGATGGGAAAAAAATGGGATGGAGAGAGGAGGAAAAAACTGGGATGGGAAGGTGGAAAAAAACGGGATGAGGAAGGGGAAATAAAAGGGATCGGGGTCGGGAAATGAGAGGGATGGAAAAGAGGGATGGAAAAAGAAGGGAAATGGGGGATGAGAGGGATGGAAAAGAGAGGGATGAGAGGGATGGAGAAGAGAGGGATGAGGGGAGAGGGAAGATGGAGAAGCCGGAGGGATTTGGGGCGGAGAAAATCCGGCGGGGACGACGGAATCGGGAATTCGGGAGAGAGGGAAAAACAGGGATGGGGGAGGAAAGGATAGGAGGGGGAGGGGAGAGGGAGGGAGAGGGAGGAGCCAGGAGGGGGAGGGGGAGAGGGGAGAGGGGAGGAGAAAGAGGAGGGAGGGGGAGGAGCGAGGGAGGAGGGGAGGGAGGGAGAGGGGAGAGAGAGAGAGGGAAGGAGAAGGAAGGGATGGGGGAGAGAGGAGGAGGAGGGAAAGGGAGCGAGGAAGGATGGAAGGAGGAGGAGGACCGAGAGGGGAGGGCTTGGGGGGGTCTTTGGGGGACTCCACCCCCCAGGGCAGAGTTTGGGGTGTCCCAGGGGGTGTCAAAGGGGGTTGGGGGGGGGCCTCTGGGGGTCTCCACCCCCCAGGGCAGGGTTTGGGGGAGTCCCGGGGGGGGTGAGAGGGGAGGGCTCAGGGTGAGGGGAGGGGACAGACTCACCTGAGGGGGAGCGACGAACTGGGGGGGGGGGGAGAGGGAATAAAGTGAGTCACAAAGGGACCCCCCAAAATCACAGGGACTCCACACACACCCCAGGGACCCCCCAGAATCACAGCAAAACCCCCAAATCACAGGGACCCCCCAAATCACAGGGAGCCCACACACACAACCCCAGGGAACCCCAAAACCACAGGAACACCCACAGGGACCTCCCCAAAACCCCAGGAACCCCCGTGGGGGCTGAAATCCCACCCTGGGGACCCCCCAAACCGAAGGACACCCCCCCCCAGGAACCCAAACCCCAACCCCAAAGCCCCCCCCCCCCAAGCCCCCTGAGACCCCCCTGGGACCCCCCAGGAACCCAAATCCCAACCCTGGAGACCTCCAGAGGCACCCAAAGCCCCCTGAGCCCCCCTTTTTGTCTCACGCTCGCAGACGGGTTTGGGGTGGCTCCAGCGGCCCAGTTTGGTGCAGTTGCTGCGGGCGCTGCCCACCAGGCGGAACCCCGGCTCGCAGCTGTACTCGGCCCACGTGCCCTCCACCGGCACCCGCTCCAGCCCCCGCGGCACCACCCGCCCGTTCTCCAGGCTCAGGTGCATCCGGGGGCACGTCCGCACTGCGGCACCGCGGGGACACCCCGGTCAGCGGGACAGGCAACGAGGGTGGGCAAGGGGATGGTCATGGGGAATGGAATGGTGGTCAAGGGGGTGGTGGTCAAGGGGATGGTTGTGGGCAACACGATGATGGTCAAGGTGATGTTGGTCAAGGTCTTGGGGATGGTGGCCAAGGGGATGGTGGTCAAGGGGATGGTGGTCAAAGGGTTGGTCATGGGTAACGTGATGGATGTCAAGGTGGTGGTGGTCAAGGGGATGGTTGTGGGCAACATGACGATGGTCAAGGTGATGTCGGTCAAGGTCTGGGGGATGGTGGCCAAGGTGATGGTGATTAAGGGGATGGTGATGGCGGTCAAGGTCTTGGGGATGGTCAAGGTAATGGTGGTCAAGGTGAGGCTTTCATGATGGGCAGAGAGGACGTTGATGGGATGGTGACAGTGACAGGACGGGGACACTGACAGGACTGGGACGGGATGGTGACAGCGATGGGATGGTGGCAGTGACTGGATGGTGGCAGTGATGGGATGGTGGCAGTGACTGGATGGTGGCAGCGATGGGATGGTGGCAGTGATGGGATGGTGGCAGTGACTGGATGGTGGCAGTGATGGGATGGTGGCAGTGATGGGATGGTGCCATTGATGGCGGCGCGGGGGACACTCACGGCAGCGGCTGGGGTGTGCCATGGCCGTCCAGGTGCCGTCGCGCTGGCACTTGCGCACCTTGGGCCCCACGATCTCGCGGTCGGGCCGGCACACGTACTCGATCTCGTAGTCGAAGGGCAGGAACCGCACGCTCTGCACCTCCTCGGGGGTCAGGCCCCGGTAGCGGATCCCCCCGTCCCGCGGCGGGTGGATGATCTGGCACCCTGGCACCCCAAATGTAGGGTCGGGGGGGTCACCGAGGTTTGGGGGGTTCCGTGGGGTTGGTGGGTTCCATGGGGTTGGGGGGGTCCCACAGGGTTGGAAAGTTCCACAGGGTTGAGGGGTCCCAGAGTCTGGGGGATCCCAGAGGGTTGGGATGATCCCGTAAGGTTGGGGAAGTTCCATAAAGTTGGAGGATTCTCTAGATTTGGGGATCCCATAGATTTGGGGGGGTCCCCATAGGGTTGGGTGGGTCTCATAGGGTTTGGGTGGGTCCCATAGGGTTGGGGGGTTCTCATAGGGTTGGGGGGGTTCCGGGGGGGTCCCTGGGGGGTTTGGGGGTCACCCACCTTCGGTGAGGTTGGTGTGGACGGTGCCACGGGCGGGGGCCGCGCTCAGCACCAGGAGCAGCAGCGGCAGCATCTGTAGGGGGAGAGACCTGGGAGGGCCCGGCCCTATAGGGGACACCCCCAGGCCCTACAGGGGACACCCCAAATACAGCACAGCCCCTATACAGGACACCCCCAGCTCCTATAGGGGACACCTCCAGCTCCTATAGGAGACACCCCAAATACAGCACAGTCCCTATAGGAAACAACCCAAATACAGCACAGCCCCTATAGGGGACACTCCCAGCCCCTCCTTACCCCCCAAAAAATTTTCCCACCCCTCCCCCCTTTTCTACCCCCCCCAAGAGCGTTTCCCACCCCCCAAAAAAGGGAGACCCCCCCAAACAAGGGGAGACACCCCCAAAATAACAGGAGAGACCCCCAAAAATGGGGAGAACCCCCAAATTAAGGGAAGACCCCCCCCCAAAATTAATGGAGACCCCTCCTCAAATAAGGGCAGACCCCCAAAATAAAGGGAGACTCTCAAAACAGGGAGCCCCCCCGAACGTGTCCCACCCCCCAAAAAAAAGGTGAAACCCCCAAAAAACAGGGAAGACCCCCAAAATAAAGGGAGACCCCAAAAAGGGGGATACCCCCCTGAACGTGTCCCAGCCCCCCCAAAAAGGGGAGACCCCCCCAAAACACAGAGAAGACCCCCAAAATAAAGGGAGACCCCCCAAAATAAGGGGAGACCCCCAAAACCAGGGGGAGACCCCCAAATTTGGGGGGGGGAGGGGGGTGTTTCCTTACCTT
>NW_020887549.1:0-3929 GCF_003945725.1 Corapipo altera
CCAGCAGTGCCCAGGGCCTGTCCCTGCCTGTGCTCACAGGCCTGACCCACAGCAGGACAGTGACTGAGCTGCCAGAGCACTCAGGCCTTGGGCATGGAAAGGAAAGGAGAGGGTGGGAGTGCAAAGAGAGCAGCTCTGAACAGACCCAGTTCTGGGGCTCCCTGGCAGTGATGGGACTCTTTTCCCCTCCACATCTGCAAACATGGAAATGTCCTTCAGCTTCAGGGGAGGTCTCGGAGGAAGGATCAGGGAAAAAGAATTTATGTCCTTTATTACACTCAGAGATTGTGATTCCTCATATACAAACTAACACAGGGAGGATGTTTGACAAATACCTTGCTGCACAAATTTTTATGTTGCTTAAATGCACACAAAGCGTGATTCCTGATTTGTATATTTTGTGGGTGGAAAAAAAAAGAGGCAGAGAGAGAATTATATGGAATGAAGAATAAAATTTCAGTGTTAATGACATGAACAGAGTTAAAAAACAGGAAAGCCCCCCACCACTATCAAAAGCTTTAGAAGGCAGGCTGGGCCCAAAATGTGTTACACAATGAGTGTTCTGCAGAAAAAAAGATGCAGTTTATTACTTCGTAAAAAAACATCCAGTCATCATTTTCCTTATGGCATCCCTGAGGTCCTGGTTCCTGAGGCTGTAGATGAGGGGGTTCAGTGCTGGAGGCACCACAGAGTACAGAACTGATAGTGCCAGATCCAGGGATGGGGAGGAGATGGAGGGAGGCTTCAGATGGGAAAACAACACAGTGCTGAGGAACAGGGAGACCACGGCCAGGTGAGGGAGGCACGTGGAAAAGGCTTTGTGCCGTCCCTGCGGAGAGGGGATCCTTAACACAGCCCTGAAGATCTGCACATAGGAGAAAACAATGAAAATAAAACAACCAAACAGCAAACAGGCACTAAAAACCATGAGCCCAAGTTCCCTGAGATAGCCTGAGTGTGAGCAGGAGAGCTTGAGGATGTGTGGGATTTCACAGAAGAACTGGCCCAGGGCATTGCCCTGGCACAGGGGCAGGGAAAATGTATTGGCTGTGTGCAGCAGAGAATAGAGAAAGCCAGTGGCCCAGGCAGCTGCTGCCATGTGGGCACAAGCTCTGCTGCCCAGGAGGGTCCCGTAGTGCAGGGGTTTGCAGATGGCAACGTAGCGGTCGTAGCACATGATGGTGAGGAGGAAAAACTCTGCTGACATGAAAAAGGCAAAGAAAAAGAGCTGTGCAGCACATCCCTGGTAGGAGATGGTTGTGGTGTTCTGGAGGGAATTGTGCATGGCTTTGGGGACAGTGGTGCAGATGCAGCCCAGGTCTGTGAGGGAGAGGTTGAGCAGGAAGAAGCCCATGGGGGTGTGCAGGTGGTGGTCGCAGGCTACGGCGCTGAGGATGAGGCCGTTGGCCAGGAGGGCAGCCAGGGAGATGGCCAGGAAGAGGCAGAAGTGCAGGAGCTGTAGCTCCCGCCTGTCTGCCAATGCCAGGAGGAGGAACTGGGCCATGGAGCTGCTGTTGGACATTTGCTCCTTCCCCAGGGTATTTTTATCTGTTGAGGAGGAAAAGTCACTGCTGAGTTAGACCAGGCTTCTGCAGCCAAACATTACCCATCTCTCAGCCACCCCACTCTCAGGTTCTCTCTACTCTCTCAGACCTCCCTGCAGCTCCCTCCCCTGAGCTCTGCCTTTTCCTGGCTGAGGGGACCATGGGAAGCAGTAACTCTGGGATGGGCTCCCAAGGACTTTTTCTTGCTCTGCTGGAGAGGCAACTTGGAATGCAGGGTGTACTCATGATACATCCAAGTGCTTCTCAGCTTTGCTCTTTGCAATTTGCCCAAATGAAGGACTGAACTGAGGGAATTCTTTGAATTTGTTCACCCAGGTGCACCTGCCACACTTAGGAGTGGTTGTGGATGTTTGAAATCCCTGACATTTCTATTACACTGTGGGTCAAGTCTTGTGGGTTCTGAGGGGCACAGGGATGGTCCCTTAGTGCAGAGAGAGGAGCTGCTCTGCCCATCAGTCCTGGGCTCAGCTGCCCTGTGCTGGCAGCTTGGAGCTGGAGGAGCATCACACTCAACTGTTCCCCTCCAAAGAAACTGCACAGAGATCCAGGAATCCATGTCCAAAGAACAGACTGACACACTCCTCACCTTTTCATCTTTCCCCTCCCAGAGTGAGACACAAAATGCTCCTTGCAGCTGCCCAGAGCATTTCCATGGATTTAGCACTGAGCAGTTTTCTCCATGGGAATCTGTGCAGCACAGAGATACTCCAGCAGAGCTGTGCCCTTCTGGAGGGCACCTGCAGCCCTGCAGGACACCCAGGCAAACAGCTGAATACCCTGAAGGTGCCTGGAGGGCACTTGGGCACTTGGCTCCCACAGACACATCCCCACAGCAGCACCCAAAGGGTTTGTGTCTGGACAGGAATCTGCCCCCCCAAACCCCATACTGGCTCAGAAAACCCAGTGGTGAGAACAAGGAGAGCCCAGGCAGCAGGGGATGTCACTGAAATGCCACAGTGCTGGTGCCAAGGGAGGAAGGACACACAGAGACAGCTGGAAATCAGGGTCCTGTCCTTTCCTGGGCTCTGGCAGCTGCAGGGCAATGCACAGCCCAGCCCCCGTGGGCCTGAGGGCACAGGCTCTGCTTAGGCTGGGAAAGGAGCCCAGGCAGGAGCTGCTCAGGGAAGGGGTCTGTGCCACAGGGACAGCAGGGAGGGGCCCACATCCCCCTGCCCAGCACTTGTGGCAGCAGCTCCCTCTCCCTGCCTGCCTGTCTCTGGGTGAGGAGCTGTTCCTGCCAGCAGCCCCTCCCTGGGCCCAGCTCAGCTCCCTGCCAGTGCTGCCAGAGCCATCCCCAGCCCAGTGCCCAGGGGCAGCTCTGCCTGGGGAGGGGCTGCAGAGCAGATCCCAGAGACCCTGTGGTGGCTGGAAGGGGGAGGTGTTCTGGGGGGATGTGCTTCCTGAGAAGGGCCCCTGGAAATGGAGGAGGTGGAGCTGAAGCTGTGAGGAGCCCTGAGCCTGCAGCTGAAGGGCCCTGCCCAGCCCTGCCCTGCCCTGAGGGGTCACTCCTTCCACCCACCCCTTCTCCCTGCAGGGCCGTGGCAGCTCCTTGGCTGGGCTGAGAGCTGAGCCTGGCAGGCAGCAGAGTCCCTGCCCCAGCACACAGAGCCCTGGGGGCAGGACCCTGCTCTGCCCCACAGCCCTGGGCACCCCTGGCTGCACCCCCACCTTCCCACCCCACAGCCAGCCCTGCCACAGGGAACCTTCTGGCCCTGGGCCTCTGATGGGGCAGCAGCAAGTCCTGCTCTGCAGCAGCTTCTCCTGCTGCACCCCAGCAAATCCAGCAGAGCCATCCTGACACCTCCTGCCACTGCTGCCATTTGGTAGCTGGCAGAGGCACTTGCAGGAACTCACCTGCACTGCTCTGCAGCCACAGCCTGACCCTGGCAAAGGGCTGGCAAGGTTCCTGCCCTGAGCAGCTCTGCCCTGTCCTCCCACCCAAGGTTCCCTTGAACCTCCTGCTCCCTTCTCCTCTCTGCCCTTGCTGCCTGCAGCTCCTGCCCTGCTCTGCCATGTGGCCACTTCCCCTGCACTGCAGCAACTGGGAGAGTCCTGCTGAAAGATCCTGGAAGCTGTGGGATGTGCCAGCTTTAGGAGATGCCTCCAGGAAGGCAAGTTGAACTTTCCTACAGCCAGAGAATTCTTCCTTCAAATCCTGGGAAGGTTTCTCCTGTGGTGAGAGCTCAGTCACCTCCCAGCCCAGGCTGCCTCTCATCTCTCTGCCTTCTCTCCTGTGCCCTGGGTGCTGCAGGCAGTGCCCTCAGCCCTGCTGGGCTGTGCAGAGGAGCTGCTCACCAGCAGAGCTGTCTCTTTGAAGCTCTTCTTGCTTGCCAGGAGCTCCCTGTGTGCCAGGAGCTCGGCCCA
>NW_020887550.1:0-3927 GCF_003945725.1 Corapipo altera
TTTAGGGAGGGAGGGGCCTGATTGCTCATCAGATGTATCAACAGTCAAAAGCCTGCGAGCTCGGCTTCTTGCCTTTTCAGGGCTTCACACCTTCAGCACTGGAGGGAGGGAGGGGCCCGACTGCTCATCAGAGGTATCATGCAAGTCAAAAGCCTGCAAAAGTCTCCTAGAATGCATAAATCATTAACCATTTCAGTCTCTGACACCACCCCGTGATTTATGCATTCAATAATTTCTCTTCTTTTGTCGTTCACTGTGAATCTTCTTGGTGGGCGGTGCTTTTCGTAAGACAGAAGAGTGAAGGAAAGGAAGGGATAGCCCTAGTATACTGCAATTCTCCCCCCCTTCAAAAAAAAAAACAATTTTATAATAACGTAGTAAGCTAATTTGCATTAGTTACTCTCTCCACCCCGTGAGTAGTCATAGGGGATGTAATAGGATCTCAATAGCTACAATCAAATTTCTTAACATTGATGAGGTTACAAACATACACACAAATACTTGAAATTATACATCAGAAAAAAAAACCCAACAAAAAACAAACCACTGAGTTACTTGGGAGCTGGTAAAAGGCTCTCTTATGTTTTCTTTTAGGCTTAAATTTAGTTCTGTTTGTTAAATTTAACCAAATAGGAAATTAAATGTCTTTCAAGGTAGAAGGCTAATGTATATAATGCATATTTATATGACTCTAAATATGCATAAATACTTGTACTAACTCCCAGGTTATATTTGGTTGAGTTTCTCAATCGAGAGAGATATTTAAAAAGACAAAATGAACTTGACAAAAATCAAACTAACAGTACATCTTATATAATTTTACCTGTAAGTTGCTCATATAAAAGGAAAAACCACACCAACAAGTTAACAATTATTAACAAGTTGTTAATACAAGCAATTTTGGGAGTAGGGGAACACAAACACAATATTTGTGGTAGGTTTTTACATATTGCAAAATTATTAAGATCATAACATTTTTAAGGTAAAACACATGCAAACAACCAATGTGGCAAAACAACAACAACAGTATAACTCTTCAGTCTTGTTACTTCATGTTCTCATGTTTCATGCAGTTTGATTTCATCTGCTGGCAGGTTCCTGCAGAAAAAAAAAAAGAAATCTGGCCCACTATGGACCTATTATTAAAAAGAAGGAACTATCTATTTATCCAACTCCTTTTCTTATCTGGCATAATGTCACTAGGGCAGTAATAATAGAGAAGTTTGGAACATGTTTTCTCCAAAAAACAAATAAACTCAGGGCATGCTGGAGTTCTTTTTTACTTCTCAGCATCTTTATTTGCTCTAGGGTGGCCAAGGTGTCAGGGGGAAAACACGCTGTTACTTTTTCTGTGGGAATCTGAAGTTTCAGGTTTTCCAAGTGGGTGATAGTATTTGTCTGAGTCTGGTCCCCTGTGGTGACATCAGCAATCTGGGCAATCAGTTCAGCTTTTTTATGTACAGCAGCTGTTTGTGAGCCAGTGTCAGAACTCACTGGCAGCTGCCACTGCCCATTAGGTCTATGGAGAGGCCATACTGTCCATGGTGAGTGTATAGGGACTACTGCCCCTTGCTCCTGCAATTCTGCAGTTTCTGGGATAATGTTTTCACGTGTTCCTAAAGGGAGTGGGTGGGGGTTTACATTTGTTATTTTAGAAGGAGGCAGACTTGGAGCAGTTTTCAACAGACGGACAGAGGGGGATGGGAGACCAAACACCCATTCTCTCCCTCTGGCGTCTGTCCAGGCCCTCCCCTTTAGCAGATCTAACCCCAGGATGTTAGCTGGTAATGGCCCCACAATCATGATAGTTTCTGTGGCTGTCTCATCTCCAGGTAACCAGCATTTCACTGGAGCAGTGTACTGGGGTCGGGATTTGCCAAAAGCATCAGTGAACCATATCTTTTTTTTGTCTGGTTTAATGCCACACTGAGTAGCAGCTTCAGTTTGGAGTGCTGAGACCTGTGCACCCGTGTCTACCACGAATGTAACTAGAGATTTAAAAGGGCCGAGAGGAAAAGTGATTACCAAATCTCCCTGGTTGTTTTCGGTAAGCTTTGTCCCATAAACCCACTGGCTATTTTTTGGCTTATTTACTTGAGAGGAGTAAGTCCAGTTTCTTGACTCAGAACTGGTCAAACTGGTTAGTCCAGTTTTTGGAGAGGTTGAGGGGATCACGGTGTTGGACTCCTTAGAGGGGCTGCCCTTAGGGGGTGCCTTGTGCTCTTTGATCTTATCCCAGTGCTTTATCAAGTATTCTAAATTAGCAGTGGGTAATTTATCCATCACTTCTCGAGGAATTCCTTTTACAACACCTTCCACCCACACACTGTATCTCTTTCTCCCACTAGATGACACATTTTGTTGACAAATACCTGGCGAGGCAGGTTTTTGGACCTTCCCTGCCCTCCTGCAGTGTATTCTCTGGCCACTCTTACCAGAGAGCCCCAGCTGCTGACCAGTAGCTATTAATTCTTGGGCTATCTCCAACCAGGTTATTCCTGATGGAGTACCCCTTCTTCTAGGTCTGGGGGTTGCTTTTATGCGCTCCTGAAATTGTTTAGCATAAACTTTTAGTGCATCAGGCAGACCTCGAATTAAGACTGGAAATCTCTGTGGATCCGCCTCGAGTTCCATTGGGGAATTTCGTTGCAGGTCTAATAATTTTGTATGCATTAATTGGAGACATGCAGTTTTTTGTACACTTTTTACAATGTGGCCAATTGTGGGTGTTTTAATCGTGTAAGGATCTCCCCTTTCTATAGGGTCTAACCCACCTGCCCAGTAGGCAGCTCTCTGGGTCAAGGACCACGGTGCTCGGTTATCATTTGTGGTCAGGAAGACCCCTGGGCCCCAAAATCCTCTGGCCTCATCTTCACTTAACAAAATCCGATCCCCTCCTGTAAGGGACACCCTCCACACATATTCAGTCTCTGATTCACTGGCCTTACGACTGTATTTTTCTTGAATTTTGGCCAGTGCTTCCCCCGTGTACGGGGTAATTCGTGTGGTAGTTTGCCGATCTGCCCCCTGGCCAGTGGTTTCGGTTTTAATGAGGGGACGCATATGTATTACCTCGTCCTCCGGGTAACTTTGCTTCAACTCTTCTAATTCCCCAGAGGGGTACAGGGATTTGTTAACATCTACCGGTTTAGGGTATTTTGAATTAATGTCTCGCAATTCACAATTTTTCATTTCCAGTATCTTTTTAAGCCTTTCATTTTGTTCCTCCTCATCTTCAAGGGCTGACTGAAGCAATGAGTTAATCTCTCTCTCTTTCTCCAGTGCCTGACACTCAGCAGTTAACTGCAGGCGTTCTTTCCCTAATTGCTCCTGTAATGCCTTCATTGTCTCTTGAAGAGACCTTATCACCTCACCGGTAGATTTTTGAATAGCCTCTTTTTCTAGCTGGTCCTGCAAAGTTCTCATTGACTCTTGGAAAGATTTTATCACTTCACTTACAGATTTCTGAATAGCTGATTTTTGCTTTTGCACTGCTCTAAGGAACACGCCTAAGACAGCACCCACAAAAAACAGTTCTAAACCAAGGATAACTATCAGGAGGGAATAATCCCCATATAACTCAACCTGGGGTGTCATCCCCTTTGCCTCAGTCATTAACCCAGCTTAGGTTAATGTCTTTCTCTCCCTTAACCCTCTGAGGGCTGGTTTGACTCTCTCCTGGTAAACCTTTCAACAGGTCCAGGTACCAGAGAACCTTTCAACAGGTCTGATGTGCCCGGGTCACACCGAGAGAAGAAAAATTCTCACTATAATTTTGCAGCGAAGGGATAGTCACCATTTGACTCGCCCTCGGTATCAGTTTTAGAATACACCGATTACTCCACCACATCCAAAGGATCCTTACCGACTACGCCAAAAATGTTATGACCCGCCCCAGGAAAAAGGGGGCAGAGGGGGTAACCCAGG
>NW_020887551.1:0-3927 GCF_003945725.1 Corapipo altera
CCTGGGTTACCCCCTCTGCCCCCTTTTTCCTGGGGCGGGTCATAACATTTTTGGCGTAGTCGGTAAGGATCCTTTGGATGTGGTGGAGTAATCGGTGTATTCTAAAACTGATACCGAGGGCGAGTCAAATGGTGACTATCCCTTCGCTGCAAAATTATAGTGAGAATTTTTCTTCTCTCGGTGTGACCCGGGCACATCAGACCTGTTGAAAGGTTCTCTGGTACCTGGACCTGTTGAAAGGTTTACCAGGAGAGAGTCAAACCAGCCCTCAGAGGGTTAAGGGAGAGAAAGACATTAACCTAAACTGGGTTAATGACTGAGGCAAAGGGGATGACACCCCAGGTTGAGTTATATGGGGATTATTCCCTCCTGATAGTTATCCTTGGTTTAGAACTGTTTTTTGTGGGTGCTGTCTTAGGCGTGTTCCTTAGAGCAGTGCAAAAGCAAAAATCAGCTATTCAGAAATCTGTAAGTGAAGTGATAAAATCTTTCCAAGAGTCAATGAGAACTTTGCAGGACCAGCTAGAAAAAGAGGCTATTCAAAAATCTACCGGTGAGGTGATAAGGTCTCTTCAAGAGACAATGAAGGCATTACAGGAGCAATTAGGAAAAGAACGCCTGCAGTTAACTGCTGAGCGTCAGGCACTGGAGAAAGAGAGAGATATTAACTCATTGCTTCAGTCAGCCCTTGAAGATGAGGAGGAACAAAATGAAAGGCTTAAAAAGATACTGGAAATGAAAAATTGTGAATTGCGAGACATTAATTCAAAATACCCTAAACCGGTAGATGTTAACAAATCCCTGTACCCCTCTGGGGAATTAGAAGAGTTGAAGCAAAGTTACCCGGAGGACGAGGTAATACATATGCGTCCCCTCATTAAAACCGAAACCACTGGCCAGGGGGCAGATCGGCAAACTACCACACGAATTACCCCGTACACGGGGGAAGCACTGGCCAAAATTCAAGAAAAATACAGTCGTAAGGCCAGTGAATCAGAGACTGAATATGTGTGGAGGGTGTCCCTTACAGGAGGGGATCGGATTTTGTTAAGTGAAGATGAGGCCAGAGGATTTTGGGGCCCAGGGGTCTTCCTGACCACAAATGATAACCGAGCACCGTGGTCCTTGACCCAGAGAGCTGCCTACTGGGCAGGTGGGTTAGACCCTATAGAAAGGGGAGATCCTTACACGATTAAAACACCCACAATTGGCCACATTGTAAAAAGTGTACAAAAAACTGCATGTCTCCAATTAATGCATACAAAATTATTAGACCCACAACGAAATTCCCCAATGGAACTCGAGGCGGATCCACAGAGATTTCCAGTCTTAATTCGAGGTCTGCCTGATGCACTAAAAGTTTATGCTAAACAATTTCAGGAGCGCATAAAAGCAACCCCCAGACCTAGAAGAAGGGGTACTCCATCAGGAATAACCTGGTTGGAGATAGCCCAAGAATTAATAGCTACTGGTCAGCAGCTGGGGCTCTCTGGTAAGAGTGGCCAGAGAATACACTGCAGGAGGGCAGGGAAGGTCCAAAAACCTGCCTCGCCAGGTATTTGTCAACAAAATGTGTCATCTAGTGGGAGAAAGAGATACAGTGTGTGGGTGGAAGGTGTTGTAAAAGGAATTCCTCGAGAAGTGATGGATAAATTACCCACTGCTAATTTAGAATACTTGATAAAGCACTGGGATAAGATCAAAGAGCACAAGGCACCCCCTAAGGGCAGCCCCTCTAAGGAGTCCAACACCGTGATCCCCTCAACCTCTCCAAAAACCGGACTAACCAGTTTGACCAGTTCTGAGTCAAGAAACTGGACTTACTCCTCTCAAGTAAATAAGCCAAAAAATAGCCAGTGGGTTTATGGGACAAAGCTTACCGAAAACAACCAGGGAGATTTGGTAATCACTTTTCCTCTCGGCCCTTTTAAATCTCTAGTTACATTCGTGGTAGACACGGGTGCACAGGTCTCAGCACTCCAAACTGAAGCTGCTACTCAGTGTGGCATTAAACCAGACAAAAAAAAGATATGGTTCACTGATGCTTTTGGCAAATCCCGACCCCAGTACACTGCTCCAGTGAAATGCTGGTTACCTGGAGATGAGACAGCCACAGAAACTATCATGATTGTGGGGCCATTACCAGCTAACATCCTGGGGTTAGATCTGCTAAAGGGGAGGGCCTGGACAGACGCCAGAGGGAGAGAATGGGTGTTTGGTCTCCCATCCCCCTCTGTCCGTCTGTTGAAAACTGCTCCAAGTCTGCCTCCTTCTAAAATAACAAATGTAAACCCCCACCCACTCCCTTTAGGAACACGTGAAAACATTATCCCAGAAACTGCAGAATTGCAGGAGCAAGGGGCAGTAGTCCCTATACACTCACCATGGACAGTATGGCCTCTCCATAGACCTAATGGGCAGTGGCAGCTGCCAGTGAGTTCTGACACTGGCTCACAAACAGCTGCTGTACATAAAAAAGCTGAACTGATTGCCCAGATTGCTGATGTCACCACAGGGGACCAGACTCAGACAAATACTATCACCCACTTGGAAAACCTGAAACTTCAGATTCCCACAGAAAAAGTAACAGCGTGTTTTCCCCCTGACACCTTGGCCACCCTAGAGCAAATAAAGATGCTGAGAAGTAAAAAAGAACTCCAGCATGCCCTGAGTTTATTTGTTTTTTGGAGAAAACATGTTCCAAACTTCTCTATTATTACTGCCCTAGTGACATTATGCCAGATAAGAAAAGGAGTTGGATAAATAGATAGTTCCTTCTTTTTAATAATAGGTCCATAGTGGGCCAGATTTCTTTTTTTTTTTCTGCAGGAACCTGCCAGCAGATGAAATCAAACTGCATGAAACATGAGAACATGAAGTAACAAGACTGAAGAGTTATACTGTTGTTGTTGTTTTGCCACATTGGTTGTTTGCATGTGTTTTACCTTAAAAATGTTATGATCTTAATAATTTTGCAATATGTAAAAACCTACCACAAATATTGTGTTTGTGTTCCCCTACTCCCAAAATTGCTTGTATTAACAACTTGTTAATAATTGTTAACTTGTTGGTGTGGTTTTTCCTTTTATATGAGCAACTTACAGGTAAAATTATATAAGATGTACTGTTAGTTTGATTTTTGTCAAGTTCATTTTGTCTTTTTAAATATCTCTCTCGATTGAGAAACTCAACCAAATATAACCTGGGAGTTAGTACAAGTATTTATGCATATTTAGAGTCATATAAATATGCATTATATACATTAGCCTTCTACCTTGAAAGACATTTAATTTCCTATTTGGTTAAATTTAACAAACAGAACTAAATTTAAGCCTAAAAGAAAACATAAGAGAGCCTTTTACCAGCTCCCAAGTAACTCAGTGGTTTGTTTTTTGTTGGGTTTTTTTTTCTGATGTATAATTTCAAGTATTTGTGTGTATGTTTGTAACCTCATCAATGTTAAGAAATTTGATTGTAGCTATTGAGATCCTATTACATCCCCTATGACTACTCACGGGGTGGAGAGAGTAACTAATGCAAATTAGCTTACTACGTTATTATAAAATTGTTTTTTTTTTTGAAGGGGGGGAGAATTGCAGTATACTAGGGCTATCCCTTCCTTTCCTTCACTCTTCTGTCTTACGAAAAGCACCGCCCACCAAGAAGATTCACAGTGAACGGCAAAAGAAGAGAAATTATTGAATGCATAAATCACGGGGTGGTGTCAGAGACTGAAATGGTTAATGATTTATGCATTCTAGGAGACTTTTGCAGGCTTTTGACTTGCATGATACCTCTGATGAGCAGTCGGGCCCCTCCCTCCCTCCAGTGCTGAAGGTGTGAAACCCTGAAAAGGCAAGAAGCCGAGCTCGCAGGCTTTTGACTGTTGATACATCTGATGAGCAATCAGGCCCCTCCCTCCCTAAA
>NW_020887552.1:0-3924 GCF_003945725.1 Corapipo altera
CCGGGAGGATATGGCTGCCCTGGAGAAGGATTACGAGGAGGTGGGGGCTGACAGCATGGAGGGTGATGATGAGGGGGCGGAATACTAGTGCCTTGTCTCTTGTGTTTCACTGTGGTGCTGTTCATTAAAATGGCTCTTTCCACTCCTGCCTCGTTCTTTGTGCTGGGACAATCTGCCTCGTGGTGACCTGGGGGGACGTCCCAGGGGAGGGGGGCCCTGGCTGGGCCGGCTGCCTGGCTGTGCTGCCAGCTGGCACAGGGGCTGTGCCGGGGGACGCTGGGGAGTTGTGTGTGGCTGGGTCCTGTGCTGTGAGCTGGCTGCTGTGAGCCCTGCTGGGCCGTTTGCCACGCAGTCTTGATGTCCCCCTCCCCGTTCTGCTGTCCCTGGGGGATGCCAAGGGGGGAGGATGCCCCCTGTGTGTGGGTAGGACCCAGCCCTGGTGCAGACAGGCTGGGCTGGACGTGGTGCCGGGCTGCTCCTGGCACGGAGCCACTCTCAGTGCGGTGCTCTGCAGAGCTGGGAGGGGGGTCCTGGGCGGGAGCGACCCCCCCCTACAGCCCCTGGACAGGGCACTGACTCCTTCCCGTAAGTGCCGCCCTCGCTGCCCGGAAAGGGGGGGTCGGGGGGGGTCCGAGCCCGTTGTCCGGCGCTGCCCGCACATGGCGGCTCCCGCAGAGCCGAGTCACGGCTGCCCCGGCACAGCGGGGAGGGACCGGCCCCCCCTCCGTGCGTGCTGAGCATCCCGGGCAGGCCGGGACCCAGCTGGGATGGGGGCTCTGCCCGAGCCCTGCAGCCCCCCCGCCCCTCCCTGCTTCCCAGCTGGGGGGTCTGCTCCTGCTGCCTGGGGGGGACCCCACGGGCTCCCTCTGCCCCCGTCGGGGGTCCGTGTCTCCCGAGCACCCCCGGCTCCTCTCCCCCCCACACCTGATGCTGCACCCTCGAGACGGGACCCACCAGTCCCCCTCCCCGCACCCCCGGGGGGTCTCCTGGCCCCTACGAAGGGGAACGCCTGCAGCCCCCCGTCCCGCAGCCGCTCTCCCCGCCCCCGGGAGGGGACATCCGCAGCCCCCGGTCCTCCCCCCGACCGGGAGACCCCTCCCCTCTCCTCCGTACCCCCGGGTGCCCCCAGCGGGGCGGAGCCGCCGTCCGCTATAAACAGCCGGTACCGGCGGCCGCCGCCCTCCCGGTGGCACCATGAGCCGCCGCGACCGCGACCCCCGGGCGTCGCCGCCCCTCACCGCGGCCCCGGGGCGGTTGGCGGCGGCGGCGGCGGCGCGGGGCGCGGAGCGGGAGGAACTGGCGGCGCTGAACGATCGTTTCGCCGCTTTCCTGGAGCGGGTGCGGGCGCTGGAGCGGCAGAACGGGACCCTCCGCGCCGCCCTGGGCCGCGCCGCCGCCGCCACCGGGCCCCGCACCGGGCTGGTGCAGGGGGAGCTGCGGGGGCTGCGGGAGCGGCTGGAGCGCCTCGGCCGCGACCGGGACCGGCTCCAGGCCGAGCGGGACGGGCTCGCCACCGACCTGGCGGCCCTGCGGCAGCGGTGGGCGGGCGGCGGGGCCGGGGGAGGCAGCGGGATGGGGACCGGGGATGCGCCGGGATGAGGGATGTGCCGGGACGTGGAGCGGGGATGAGTCGGGATGAGGGATGTAGCGGGAAATGTGCCAGAGAGGGACCCGGGGATGTGCCGGGATGAGGGATGTGCCGGGATGAGGGATGTGCCGGGATGAGGGATGTGCCGGGATGGGGACAGGGGATGAGTCGGGATGAGGGATGCTTGGGATGGGGACTGGGGAATGTGCCAGAGAGGGATCGGGGGATGAGCTGGGATGAGGGATGTCATGGAATGAGGGATGTGATGGGATGAGAGCTGCATCAGGGTGGGGACTGGGGAATGCACCGGGATGAGGGATGTGCTGGGACCAGAGGATGCACCGGGATGGGGATGGATGAGCCCCGGGGATGCCAGAGTGGGGACTGGAGGATGTCCCCCGTGTACTGGGAAGGGGACTGGGGGTGCATTCAGCAGACACTGGGGAAGGCACTGGGGATGCACAGGGAACACTGGGAGGTACTGGGAGATCCGGGCTCTGCAGAAGGACGGGGCAGGGGGGGGGGGGGGGGGGGGGCACTGGGAGAGGCAGGGTAGGGGCACTGCGAGTGGACCTGTGTGAGCCCTGGGGGACAATACATTCCCGTGGGCCTCCAGTGTGGGGGGAGCTACAACAGGTGGCATGAGAGGGGGGTCTGAACCCTGTCTCCCACCTCCCCCTCACCCCTGCTGTCCCCAGGCTGGAAGATGAGACACAGAAGCGCGAGGATGCAGAGAAGACCCTGGTGCTGTTCCGCAAGGTGAGGGGGCTGGGGGGGCCTGTCCCCCTGTGCAGTGCCAATCTCCATCCTCCACAGCCTCAGGAAGGGGGGAAGATCCAAGGGGTCCCCATCCCCTCCGTGCTGCCCTGCAGCTCATCCCAGCCTCTCCCCCAGGACTTGGACCACGCCACGCTGTCCCGCCTGGAGCTGGAGCGCAGGGTCGAGCTGCTCATGGACGAGATCGGCTTCCTCAAGAAGCTGCACGAGGAGGTGGGGCCCGGGGTGGGGTGGGGGAAGCAGGCCGGGTCCGTGTGCCACGGCGTGACGGCCACGTGCCCGCGCAGGAGCTGCGGGACCTGGAGGTGAGCGCCCCGAGCCCGGCGGGGCCGGCGGAGGTGGAGGTTTGCAAACCGGAGCTGACGGCGGCGCTGCGAGAGATCCGCACCCAGTACGAGAGCATCGCCGTCAAGAACCTGCAGGAGGCCGAGGAGTGGTACAAGTCGAAGGTACCCGGGGGCTGGAGGGGGGCTCGGGAGGGGACGGGAAAGGGGGGAGTTGAGGAGCCCCAGAGCCCCAACTCCCCCGGCCCTCGCAGTTCGCCGACCTGTCGGACGCGGCCAACCGCAACCACGAGGCCCTGCGCCTGGCCAAGCAGGAGATGAACGAGTCCCGGCGGCACATCCAGAGCCTGACCTGCGAGGTGGACGGGCTGAAGGGCATGGTGAGAGCCGGGGGGGGGAGTGTCCGGGGGGTGCCCCCCCACCTCAGCCCTATGCAGCCCCTTCTCCCCCCCCCCAGAACGAGGCGCTGCAGCGGCAGATGCGGGAGATGGAGGACGAGTTCGGGGAGGAGATCGGGAACTACCAGGACGCGGTGGGGCGGCTGGAGCAGGAGATCCAGCAGATGAAGGAGGAGATGGCGCGGCACCTGCGCGAGTACCAGGACCTGCTCAACGTCAAGATGGCCCTGGACATCGAGATCGCCACGTACCGCAAGCTGCTGGAGGGCGAGGAGAGCAGGTCGGGGGGCCTGGCTTGGTGTGGGGTTTTCTTGGGAGGAGGCAGCTCCAGGCCCTGTTCCCACAGGAAAATGAGAGGTTCCCATGGGAGCTTCTCACTGCCGAGATAAAGGCAAGGCCAGGGGCTGGTGTGATGGTGGGGGAGCTGCCTCCAGCTCCGCTCCCGGTGCCAGCCTGGCAGCCCATGGGCACAGCCCCCAGCTGAGCTGGGATGAAGGTCATGGACTCGAGTGCGTGGAAGGGTTGGGGTCACTGGCAATGCCCAGGAGCCCCAGACCCCCCTCACCCTCTCTCTCCCCCCAGGATCACTGTCCCCCTGCACCCAACCACCTCCTTCAGCGTGAGAAGCTCAGGTGAGGGGTGAGCCAGGGGTCCCTCATTAGGTCTGGGGTCTCTCCTTGGGGGCAGAGACCCTACAGGGATGTGGGTGGGTCCCTGTGCCCCAGCTCAGGGTGCCCGGGGGGGGGCAGAGGGGGCTGATGGCCCCTCTGTGCCCAGTGCTGGAGCCGCAGCCCGTGGAGATCCCGGCACGAAGGACGGTGCTCATCAAAACCATCGAGACCCGGGACGGGCAGGTGAGGCCTGGGGGGGGGGGGGG
>NW_020887553.1:0-358 GCF_003945725.1 Corapipo altera
TCCAGAGGTTCCTCTTCCCGTTGGGATTCTGGGAGGGATGAACGGCCCCATCCCGAGGGTCCAGAGGCTCCTCTTCCCATTGGGACACTGGGAGGGATGAACGACCCCATCCCAAGGTTCCGGATCCGAGTGTCGGCGATCCCACGGGGTTGGAGGTCAGGGTTGAGGGTCAGGGCGGGTCGGGGAGCAGGAGGAGGGCGGTGGAGGGGCCGGCACGGGGGAGCTCCGAGCCTGGAGGGGCCTGGGTGGGGGATCCCCATCCCTGGATGTCTCTGGGTGGTGGATCGCTGTCCCTGGAGGATGGACCATGACATCCCTGGGCAATGGACCAGGATGTCCCTGGAGGATGGACCATTCC
>NW_020887553.1:368-2649 GCF_003945725.1 Corapipo altera
GGCAATGGACCAGGATGTCCCTGGAGGATGGACCATTCCATCCCTGGACAATGGACCAGGATGTCCCTGGAGGATGGACCATGACATCCCTGGATGATGGACCTCAGCATCCCTGGAGGATGGACCGTGGTTGGTGGACCAGCATCCCTGGAAGATGGACCAAGTCATCCGTAGCTGATGGACCATGGCATTCCTGGATGATGGACCACGGCATTCCCGAATCATGGATTGTGACATCCCTGGATGATGGACCATGATGCCTCTGGGTGATGGACCATGGCATTCCTGGAAGATGGACCTCCATCCCTGGATGATGGACTGTGATGTCCCTGGACAATGGAACCCCAGCACCTCTGGATGGTGAACCCCAATCCCTGGATGAGGGACCATGGCATTCCTGGATCACAGCACTCCTGGATGATGGATCTCCATCCCTGGACGATGGATCACTGTCCCTGGACGATGGAACCCCAGCACCCCTGGATGGTGAATCCCCATCCTTGGATCAGGGACCTCCATCCCTGCTGGTCCTCTGCCAAATGTCCGGTTCCTTCCCAGCTCCTTCCCAGTTCCTTCCCAGTTCCTTCCCAGCTCCTTCCCAGTTCCTTCCCAGCTCCTTCCCAGCTCCTTCCCAGCTCTGCCAGCCCACCTGGACACGGCTGGACCGGGAACACCACGGTCCCACCAGGGCAGGAGGGAGGGGAACGAGTCACCCCCCCCGAGGGGCAGGACAGAGCCGTGTCCCCAATCCCACCCCCCAGGAGGGGCAGGAGGGGCAGGACAGAGCCGTGTCCCCAATCCCACCCCCCAGGAGGGGCAGGACAGAGCCGTGTCCCCAATCCCACCCCCCCAGGAGGGGCAGGACAGAGCCGTGTCCCCAATCCCACCCCCCCAGGAGGGGCAGGACAGAGCCGTGTCCCCAGTCCCACCGCCCCGGGGAGGGAGGAAGAGGAGCCGCAGCCTCCCGGCAGGGGATGATCCAAGCCCTGGAGAGCATCGGACGGGACGTCCCGGAGGATGAAGCACTTTCAGGGAGCACTTTTGGGGGAGCTGCCGGCCGGAGTTTGGCTGCCGGGAAGGTTCCCGTGGCTCCTGGGACAGCGGGGACACCGGAGGGGTGGCACCGGGGCGGGAGGACCCGCTGACCCTCCACAGAGCTGCTCGGGATGGGGGTGGTCCCTCACCCTATCCCGCCCCTCTCCGGGGCCGTGTCCATCCTGGAAACGCTCCAAACCTCAGGAATGGGGGGTCCGGAGCTGGGGGGTTACTCGTTGAAGATGGTGCTGAGCTGGGGCCCGGCCACGTGGGGCGGGAAGGGCTCGTAGCTCACGTCCAGCGGGATCTCGTAGCGCGGCACCGCACCCTGGAAGGGGGGGCCGTGCCCGTGGGCCCCGGCCAGGCCCACCCCGGGGTAGTGGGCCATGAAGCCGTAGGGTTTCTCCAGCTCCGGGGCCCCGTCCTGCTTCAGGGAGAAGTTGCCGCTGATGCTCAGGGGCGG
Source organism: Corapipo altera (assembly GCF_003945725.1). Classification (NCBI taxonomy): domain Eukaryota; kingdom Metazoa; phylum Chordata; class Aves; order Passeriformes; family Pipridae; genus Corapipo; species Corapipo altera. Next base: position 1,867 of record NW_020887553.1, read on the forward strand.
CGTCAGGGGCCCCTCGTAGGGCGGGGTGGAGCAGTCGGGGGGGTGACCCCCGAACGGAGCGTCCACCAGGCCCTTGAAGGCCGGGGGGGGCTTGAGGTGCAGCACGTGGGTCTCCAGGGAGCCGTAGGGGGGGCTGGGCAGCCCCGGCGACTGGTAGCTGAAGGGGTGGCCGCTCAGGGCCGCCTCGCAGGCCGGCGATTTCTCCTCGTGCTTCTCCAGGAACAGCGGCTGCGGGCCCAGCTGCAGGCACCCGGCCACCAGGTTGCTGGTGGGCTGCGACAGCCCCTTGCAGAGCATCTCCACGAAGCTCTTGCCCTCCGGCGTCTGCCCCGTCTCCAGCACCTCGGACAGGGCCCAGATGTAGTTGCGGGCGAGCCGCAGCGTCTCGATCTTGGACAGTTTCTGGGTTTTGGAGTAGCAGGGCATCACCCTGCGCAGGTTGTCCAGGGCGTCGTTCAGCCCGTGCATCCTCGTGCGCTCGCGGGCGTTCGCCTTCACCCGCCGCGCCCGGAACCGCTCCAGCCGCGCCTTCGTCATCTTCTTCTTCTTGGGGCCCCTCCTCTTGGGCTTCTCGCCGCCGTCCTCCTCCTCCTCCTCCTCCCCCTCCTCCTCCTCCTCCTCGGCGCTGTCGCGCTCCTGGTTCAGCCCCGGCCCCGGCGCGAAGGCTCCGGCCCCCTCCTCCTCCTCCCTCGGCTCCGTTTTGGGGCCCAGCTCGTCCGCCCAGGGGGGACTCACCAGCTCCGCCATCCCCTCGGCCTCCGAGAAGGTCTTGCAGTTCCCCGA
>NW_020887553.1:2749-3924 GCF_003945725.1 Corapipo altera
CTATTTATTTACCCATCTCTGGAGAAAATCATCTTCTGGAGACCCCACCGGCTTCCTGCTCACCCTTGGTACCTAAAATATCTATTTATTTACCCATCTCTTGAGAGAATCGTCTCCTGGAGACTCCACCATCTCCCTGTCCACCCTTGGTACCTACAAAGTCTGCTTATTTATCCATCTCTCGGTACCTACAACCTCTATTTATTTATCCATCTCCTGGTACCCACAGCATCTATTTATTTACCCACCTCTTGAGGAAATCATCTCCCAGGGACCCCACCATCTCCCTGCCCACTCCTGGTACCCAGAACCTCTATTTATTTATTCATCTCTTGAGAAAATCACCTTCTGGAGACTCCACCATCTCCCTGCCCACTCCTGGTACCTAAAATATCTATTTATTTACCCACCTCTTGAGAAAATCATCTCCTGGAGACCCCACCGGCTTCCTGCCCACCCTTGGTACCTACAACCTCTATTTATTTATTCATCTCTTGGGAAAATCATCGTCCCAGGGACCCCACCATCTCCCTGCCCACCCTTGGTACCTCCAAAGTCTATTTATTTGTCCATTTCTTGGTACCTACAGCGTCTATTTATTTACCCATCTCTGGAGAAAATCATCTTCTGGAGACCCCACCGGCTTCCTGCTCACCCTTGGTACCTAAAATATCTATTTATTTACCCATCTCTTGAGAGAATCGTCTCCTGGAGACTCCACCATCTCCCTGCCCACCCTTGGTGCCTCCAAAGCCAATTTATCCGTCTCCTTCTCCCTCCACAGTAATTTTTTGGGGGGTTGTTTTGGGGAGGAGAAGCCGCCGATGCCTCCCCGTGGGCTCGGGGCTTCCGGCAATCCCGGTTTTTTTTGGGGCGATTCCCGCTCTTTAATCCCTTCCCCTGGCGCCCTCAAGCCCTCGATCCCACCGCAGGAGACAAAAGGGAGCTCGGAAATCCGTCTCGGAGCTGCCCCCGGGAGGTTTTTCCTGCCCGAACCCTCGTTTCCCTCGGCACCGCCGAACGCGGGCTTCGCGTTAATCAGCGCCCAAAATCCCGCCGTCGTGCCCGACTCATTTCATAAAGCTTTAGCCTCTAAGCAGCTTTGCTGGAAGCGCTTCCCGAGCCCCGGCTCCCCTGCCCCGACCATCCCACGCCGGAAAATCCCACTTTTAATA
>NW_020887554.1:0-3923 GCF_003945725.1 Corapipo altera
CTCAGGAAGTGCAGGAGAGCACAGAGGATCTGCAGGGACAGCCCGTCCCATCCAGTCAGCAGGGAATGGAGCCCTGGAGCAGAATCCTGCCCAGGGTTGAGTTACCAGAGATCAAGTCCTAAATCTGCCTGTGAACTGGTAAAGGAGATTTCCGCAACCCCAGGGGCCGCAGCAGGAACAGAGAAAGGACTCTGGTGAGTGACTCGTCTCACCCACAGTGAACTCCCCTTGTGCCTCCCCAGTTCAGGGCTGGGCTTTCCAGGAGGTTGTCCTGAAGAGCTCTCCAGCCCACAGGCTGCATGGAGTGGAGCCCTGCCCTGCCCTTTCTGCCATTGGAAACAGCCCATGGTCCTGCCCAGCCTTGTTCTTGGCTACTGAGCCTCCCAGGACTATGGCAGAGGGTGGAGAGGAGTGATCCCCATCCTACTGGGTCTGCTCCCCACCCTGACCAGCATGGCCAGTGCAGGGTCAGCCCAGGGTGCCACAGCCCCTCCCTGTGCAGAGCAGCACCTCCAGCTCAGGGCCCTGCAGGGATCCCAGGCTGGGATCTGCAACTGGCCAAGGCAGCCTGGACACACTGACCTGGGCAAAGGGATGGCCCTGCAGAAGAGCAAGGCAGCATTTCTGGGCCTGTAGAGAGGAATTCCTGACACAGAGAAACCTCTTTCTGCAGCCCCCCTGGGGACAGGCTGCTCTGTCCCTGGGCCAGGACTCTGGGCTGGGCTGGGCAGAGGGGCTGGCACTGAGGGGCACAGTCAGGCTGTGCTGGGAATCTCCTGGAGGTGACTCCAGGGCTCCTGCAGTTTCCCTGACCTCCATTTCCTCCTACCATGCTGAGTGTCCAGCCTCTGAGCTGATGGGGATGCTGAGACTCCTGTCTGTGCCCCAGGAGCTGCTGTGCCCTTCAGAGGGGCTGGGGCTGTGGGGGGAGTGCCCAGAGCTCTGCAGCACCCTGGGCTGGGCACTGCTGTGGGGCCAGACCAGACTGGGCTGCTCCACCAGTCAACTTCTCTAATGAAATCACTTCTAATTTTCTCCTGAAGAACCATGAGAATATGTGTTGTGTCCTGAGCACTAAACTGAAACTGTGGGATAACAGGAAAGCTTTTGGTGTCAGGGATATTGAGAAGGCTGGGCAGTGTCACTGGGAGACCTCTCCCAAACCCTTGGAAAGGCCAGAGCCATCCCAGAGCTTCCTGGGGCCTTGGCAAAGGCAGACATGGAACCAGTCTACAAACAGGGCAGCAAGGAGGGTTGGCAGAGTTCCACACTGCTCAGGCTCAGCAGGGAAGGGGATATGGCAAGTCCTCCTGCAGCCATTCCCAGGCATGGGAAGGACAAGGCAGGGATTGCAGAACCCCTGTGGGAGGGAAATGAAGGGGATGTTGTGTGCCCAGACTTCAGCAGGGCTCTTGACATTGTCTCCTGTGGTCTCCTTAGAGCCAGACTGGTGACAGCTGGACTGGAGAAGTGAAACATGTGGTGGGTGGGAAGTTGAATGACTGATGAGGCTCAAAAGTCATGGCAAAAATTCCTCTTGGTAGCAACTCCCAGGTGACATCCATCAGGGCGCAGCCCTATGGAACATCTTTATTATGTCTCTGGGTGATGGGATGAAATGCACTTTCCACTCCTTTGTGGATGATGCCAAGTTGCAGCGAGTCTGTGAGAAACCTCGTCTAGTTAATGGTGACTTGTACAAAAATGTGGTCAAGATGACTGAGTTGGATAAACTTGTCCTGCCATCAGGTGCCCAGCAAGGCCCAAGACAATGAAGAAAAAACTCATGGGTCAGAGGAAAGGAAAATCAAAAGGAGGGAAAAAGACCAAACACAACCAAACCAAACCCAAAAACCACAGAATGACAGAATATGCTGAGTTGGAAGGGACCCACAAGGATCATCCAACCAAACCTAACTCTCCCATTGCCATCTGTCCCCACCCCAGCAGGCTCTGGAGCAAAGTACGGCTGAGGTCCAGCCCAGCTCTGCTCTGACACAAAGAACCTGCAATCAGGGACAGGAAGAGGACAAAGTCTTGTTTAACCAGCCTGAGGAATAATGGGATCAATGACCTCCTCTATTCCTGGGCACTTGAATGACCCTGTGGATCAGGTTTGGTAGCAGGGAGGGGGCTGCAGGTTTCCCTTAGGGAAGAGGAGATCAAGAGTTGACTCTGTGTCAGAGAGAGCCAGTTTCAGGTGGCTCCGAAATGGACCAGCCAGTGCCCAAAGCTGAGCCAAAAAGCAAATTCAGAGGCACCTCTGTGATAACCCTTTGAGAAAGGATAAAATCCAGGGTGCTGTAACTGAGAGAGGAGTGAGAGAAATGTGGGAGAAACAACCCTGCAGGCACCAAGGGGAGTGGAGAAGAAGGAGAAGGAGTGAGAGAGCCTTGGTGGGCACCTGGCAGCCAAAAGCCAACCCCCCAGCCCTGAGAGCCACAGCTGAGCCCAGCACAAAAGCTCCTTTAGGTCTGGAAATTCTTTGCTGCAGCTTTTTAGTAGAGCTGCCAGATGGGCCATCAAAGGGGATGCTCAGCTGGGTCTGAAACCTGTGTGATCCTTGTCAGCCTTGGCTCTGCAGGATAAGAAAGAACTATAGAATCCTAAATAGTTCGAACAGGGACATATTCAACTAGATCAGGTTGCTCACAGCCCTTTCTAACCTGACCTTGAATGTTTCCAAGGGTGGGGCATCTATGACCTCTCTGGGTGACCCATGCCAGTGTTTCACCACCCTCACTGTAAAAAATTTCTTCCTTATATCTAGTTCAAATCTGCTCTTTTATAGTTGAAAACCATTATCACTTGTCTTATTACAACTAAGTCTGTCCCCATCCTTATAACTATGATCTCAGGAGCTCCTGACAAGCCTTGACCAAACCAGATGAGCAATGAAGAGCCCCTGGACTGGACCAGGGTGTGGGGAAGTGTCCCTGGACTGAACCAGGTGCTCCTGGATAATAAAGGTGGGAACAATCCAGAGTGGAACAGCTGGGGAACACAGGATAATCAGTCATCCCATGAAAGCCTTGGAACATTCCCTGCCTGAATCACAGCCCTAATGGAACAGTTTGGATACAATTTCCAAATAGTTTGGAAACTCCAGTCATTCCTGACACCAGAATGGAAATTCAGCAGATAACTAAAGCCACTCACGTTGTCAGCCCACAAGCTGTGGGGCTGAGGGAGGCCCTGGCAGCTCCCCAGCACCTCCCTCTCAGTGGGACACCTCTGGCAGCCTCTCCCAGCTCGGGAACCCTCCAGTTTGCAACACTCCAAAGACCCTCGCTGATGCCCAGGACAATTCTGATCCCCCTCAACAAACACTCCTCCAGCTGTGACCCTTGTCTGTCGGCAAACACAAAGGGATTTGTGGCAGTGTTTCCCTGACAGCCAGGAGAATTTTGGAGAGGGACCTTTTCACACCCAGTTATTGATGTGTCCACTCATCTCTGCCTGGGTGTAGGTGTGAATTGACTGTGGTGGGAATGTTGTTGTTGTGACTCTCTAATTCAGTCACTGTTAAAATTGTAGGAAATGCTATTGAATCACTTGATAATTGTTCAATTGGTCAATGATTAAATGCTACTAATCTTATTTGCCTCCTTGTCTTTGGATCCAAATCCTTTGCACCCTGACCCAAGACTCTGTGTAAATCATTCTCTTTCATCAAAAAAATATTTTTTTTTTTTCATGATGTCCACTTTAAAATCTTCCTCCTTAGCTAAACTACAAAACAGCTCCAATTAGCTGTAGAACTCTTGGAGACTTGAAGACAATTAAAGGAAGGGAAATGATTTGTTTTTCAATGTTTTAATGGGTCCCACAGTGTGTTTGAAGCTGCATCAGCTGTCAGTCCAAGATGGGCCATGTCAGAACTGGTGAGGCTGGGGGGTGAGGAGCAAGGTTGATCATCCAGG
>NW_020887555.1:0-3921 GCF_003945725.1 Corapipo altera
GGTGCTGCCTGCGAGGGGCAGTGGCACAGGCAGGGCTGGTGGCCAGCCCGGGCCCCCGCGGCTGCCCAGGCCACGGGGCTGTGGCCGACACCCCCTGAGCCAAAGCTCCTGGCCCGCAGAGCTGCTGCCACCACGGGCAGGGCGCTGGGCTCCTCGGGCAGGCCTGCGCACTCGCTGCTGCCCAAGCGGCTCCGCGCCCCACAGACAACAGCACCAGAGGCTGCCCAGGAGCAGCAGCACCCACAATGCCTGGGCCTCCTCACCCAGGCACCCACACCCGCCAGGACACCAAAAGTGTGTGGGCAGACTGTGGGAACAATTGCACCCGCTTTGGCAAAAGGCTTCAGGGCAAGTGGCCACCACAGCTTTCCAGTGACTCCCCAGCCTCACAGCAACCCTTGGCAGCTTCAGCTGCAGCCTGACATCCTGACTGACTTCAATGGTCCTGCTTGAGGCTGGACACGCCTTCCACACTCAGCTGTCCCCAGCCAGCACCACTGGTACCATCCTTAGAGACTCTGCTGGGACACCAGCCTTGGGCTGCAGCTGTTCAACCTCTCCTCCACACAGGCACCTTCAAAACACGGGCATGGGCTTCTAAACTCTACATTCAGCACTTGAGGGCAACCAATGAAGAAGCAGCAGAAGATGAAGTAAAGCAGGGCCTCATGTGGTAGAGCTTCAGGGATGGAGGGAAAGAAGCACTGTGGTGTCTGCTTGTGCTGGTTTAAAGGTAAACCAGCAGGCAAATGAACTCAACTCAAAAGAGAGACTATAAGTCAGAATAACAATTTAATAAAATAACACCATAAGTGCAATTATACAGACAAACAATTGGTTTTAACCCACAAAACCCAAATATATAACCCAGCACCCTGGGGCATGAACAGAGTGGTGTTCTTTGGGCCCCCCTGAGTCCAAAGTAAAAGGAGAGGGAAAAACCTGTTGGTGAGAGTGCTGTTGCAGTCTGGTCAAGAGTGGTGGTTGCAGTCTGGTTGAAAAGTGGTGGTTGCAGTCCTCCTCTGGATCCCAAAAGTGGTGAAAAGGTTCCGAAACTCCAAGTTTATATATTCTCCAGTTCAGGCAGGAATGCTCAGTCCTTCCCTCAGAGCGGGGAATTCCATAAAAGGGTATGAGGATGCTCAATCCTTCCCTCAGAGCAGGGAATCCCACAAAAGGGTACGAGCACAGGAACATCTTCCTATTTCGCAGGCCTCTACTGATAACAGTTTCTGGGAAATGCCATGGAAGGCTATAGAATACACAGCTTTGGGCTACACCCATCCAGTGATGAGTCAGTCCCACCTGTTCTACCTAGGACAGACACCAGAACCATCACCTACACAGCATGTGCTGCACAGGTTTTTGTCTACATAATCTTTCTTAGAGTAGAGTTTTCCCTCTTCACCATCATGTGCTACGACTGTTACGTTGCCATCTGCAAACCCCTGCACTACGGGACCCTCCTGGGCAGCAGAGCTTGTGCCCACATGGCAGCAGCTGCCTGGGCCACTGGCTTTCTCAATGCTCTGCTGCACACAGCCAATACATTTTCCCTGCCCCTGTGCCAGGGCAATGCCCTGGGCCAGTTCTTCTGTGAAATCCCACACATCCTCAAGCTCTCCTGCTCACACTCAGGCTACCTCAGGGAAATTGGGCTTATTGTGGTTAGTGCCTGTTTAATATTTGGGTGTTTCATTTTCATTCTTTTCTCCTATGTGCAGATCTTCAGGGCTGTGCTGAGAATCCCCTCTCATCAGGGACGGCACAAAGCCTTTTCCACGTACGTCCCTCACCTGGCTGTGGTCTCCCTGTTTAGCAGCACCTTATTCTTTGTCTACCTGAAGCCCCCCTCCATCTCCTCCCCATCTCTGGATCTTATTGTGTCAGTTCTGTACTCAGTGGTGTCTCCAACACTGAACCCCCTCATCTACAGCCTCAGGAACCAGGAGCTCAAGGATGCCATGAGGAAACTCATAACTGGGTGTTTTTCAGAAGCAAGAAACTCTCCTTCTTCTGCATGTTATGAACCTCATTAAAGGACAATCCTGTTATGGACTTCATTAAAGGCCCACCATATCTTCTCTATTTTTTACTCCTGGTAGGGATGTTATTTTGTGAGAATTTGTTCACATCAAAAAATTTATATATATATAAAAATATCTATAAATATATATATATATATATATATAAAAGTATATATATATAAACACCATTTTCAATTCAGTGTTTGCCTTTCTAGCCTGGCCCACAGGCTGTACAAATTGGCAATTGTACTTGCTGTGTGCGTGAGCCAAATAAAGAACTCTGCATTGGCTTGTTTGCCTCACATCTTCCCTCTCTGACTTCTCTGCAGCTGCAGGGTCGGAGCCTCTGTGCAGAGCTGGGTCAGAAAAGACCCCCAGCAGAGCAGCACTGCCAGGGAGCAGCAGCCCTTCTCTTGCCTGGCCTCCTCTCCCTTCCCTTCCACACTGTCCTGCAGAGCCCTGGGTTGTTGGAGGCCTCAGTGCTCTGGCAGTCGGTGCCAGTCCTGCTGCAGGACTGTCCAGGGGCTGCAGGCAGGGACAGCCACGGGCACTGCTGGCACAGAGTTGACCTCTGCAGCAGCTGCTGGTCGAGGATGCTGGCATCGCCCAATGCCTCGACGGCCACGAGGATGACATCTGTCCTCTCATGGGACCACAGGTATTTTCCAAAGGCCTATGGCAGCAAGGAAGGAAGACATGTCACGCTGAGTGCCCTGATGGTGCTGCTTGGCTGAGCAGCTCGAGGGGCCCTGGTCGGACGTGCCCACCACTGCTGACAGCAGTGCCCACAGCAAAGCTGGCAGCAGTGCCTGCAGTCCCTGCGTGGCAGAAGATGAGCAGAGAGGGCCCTCCTGCTGGGGGAGGAGGGTTCATGGCCACAGGCTGCTGGCCCCACTGAGAACCAGGGACTTGCTGGTGGCCAGGAGCACTGGAGCTCCTGCCGGGGCTGAAGCTGCTGCTGGGCCACTGGAGTGCAGCCCTTGTGCTGTCCCTGCTCAAGGACGGCGGGAACCCTCTCCCCAGGGAGCTGAGGGCACGCCAGCCCCACTGCTGCAGGGTCCTTTGGCTCACACCAGTGCCCTGCTGGTGCCACGGACAGGAGTCCCAGCAAGGGCACAGCTCCTTACCTTGGCACAGTCCCTGGCGCTCAGAGAACACAGCGCGGAGGTGGTCACGGCTTCCCGGTGGACTTGGTCTGCTCTGTCCTTTAGCCTGGATTCCACTAAACACCGGGGCAAACACACAAGAGTCAGGAAGGCAGAGCAGCTTTGCCAGCAAGCTCACCAAACTGCCCTGGCATCTGCTGGCAAGGGGGCAGGACAGGAGCAGTCCAGGATTTTGGGAGGTGTAACGGGGGTACTTTTGAATTGGATGATCAATGAAGCATAGAGGCGTGAGAAAGGAATCATATTAGGATGTGAAACCAGCTAGAGTATGGTACAATGTAACTTCATGGCACAAGCTAATTGTGAGGTCCATTGTGCTTTTTAGCAAGTCAGCTTGATATCCCCTATTATCAGAGCTGAGTTCTTCCTTGGTTTTGCTACATACTGCAAGATAGATACATCTACCCTTGAAACACAATGGTAGAGGTCATACATAGGGGTGAGAAAGATGATGGTGAGAGACAGATTCTGTGGGCAGGGGTCGCTGGCCCCTTGCCCTACAGCAGGGCAGGCACAGACTGTTGCTCTCAGGTGATGAACAGGCGGGGTTTGGCTGCCACTCAGGCATCACCTTATACTGGGTACTGGCCCTACGTGGTGTAATGTAGAGCTGATGAAATGGGGTGTCAGGACTGCTGGGGTGAGTGATCCTCATCCTACCATGGAGACTGTGTTGTTCCATGGGGATGCCCGCTAAGCACGGGCACCGACCAGCTGCTGCAGATCCT
>NW_020887556.1:0-3921 GCF_003945725.1 Corapipo altera
CCAAAGGGGGATTGGGGGGGGGTCCAGGGGGTTGTTGGGGGTCTTTGGTCCAGGAGGATGGGGGGTCCTGGGGGGATCCTTGGGGGGAATTGGGGATCCTGGGGGGGTTAATGGGGACCCCAGGATGGGATCAGGGACCCCCCGGGTGAGAAATTGGGACCCCCGAAGGGGTTGGGGGGGCCCAGGGGGTTGTTGGGGGTCTCTGGAGGGTGATGGGGGGACCTTGGGGGGGAAACTGGGGACCCTGAGGGGAGAATGGGGACCCCAAAGGGGAACGGGGGAGTCCAGGGGGGAGCCCTGGGGGGGACTGGGGGACCCCAGGGGGGAATGGGGAGGGGATGGGGGGACCCTGAGTGGGAATTGGGGACCCCAAAGGCAGATGGGGGGGTCCAAGGGGGTTACTGGGGCTCCTTGGGGGGCGATGGGAGGACCCTGAGGGGGGTTTGGGGACCCCAAGGGGGAACGGGGGCACCTTGAGGGGGGAATTGGGGGGGGTCGGGGATGGGATCAGAGCCCCCCCCCAGCTGGAATAGGGGGACCCCAGGGTGGGATTTGGGGACCCCAAATTGAGACCAGAGACACCCCCCCCTCCCCAGCCAGAACTGGGGCCCCCCCAGGGTGGGCTGAGACCCCCCAAAAGGGCCCTGGGACCCCCCCAAAGGGGTCGTGGGTCCCCCAACGCTCCGGGAGCCCCCCCCCGGCCGTGCCCCCCCCCGGCGTTGCCATGGCAGCCGCGGCCCCCCCGGCCCCCCCCGTGCGGAACAAAGGCGGCTCTGAGCCGGAACAGCGCGGCCATTCAGCAACGGGGGGGGCACAGGGGGGTCCTCGGGGGGTCCCCCACCCCCTGCAGCCCCTTTTTGGGGCCGTTCGGGGCCCCCCCCGGGCCCGCTCGGGACGCGGGGCACGTCCGGGGAAGGAGCCTGGGGAGGGGGGGAGGGACACGAAACGGGGGGAAACGGGGCCAAAAGGGGGGAAAAACGGGGCTAAAGGGGGTCGGAGTGGGGGGAAAGGGGGGGAAATGGGGACAAAAGGGGGATAAATGGGTATAAAATGGAGCTAAATGGGGAAAAAGGGGGCTGAACAGACAAAATCGGGTTAAATGTGGAAAAAACGAGGCTAAAAGGGGGAAGGATGGGGGTAAGTGGGGATAAAATGGAGCTAAGCTAGGAAAAACTGGGGTTAAAGAGGGACAAAATGGGGACAAATGAGGACAAAATGGGGCTAAGGGGGGGGAAATGGGGCTAAATGAGGTTTAAATGACTAAAATTGGACTGAATGGGACCAAAACAGGGTTAAACAGAGCCAAAAAGGGGCTGAATGGGGACAAAATGAGGAAACACGGTCAAAATGGGACTAAGAGGGGACAAAATGGGGCTCAAATGGCCATGAATGGACTAAGAACGGATAAAATGGGGCTAAATGGGGACAAACCAAAATTGGACCAAATAGTGCCCAAACAGGCCCAAGCAGGGACAAATCAGGGGTAAAACGGCCCAAATGGGACCAAACACGGCCAAAACAGGGTCAAACAAGGACAAAGCCCAGCTTAAACGGACAGAGGGTTAAACAGGACCCAAACGAGCCTGAAATGGCCAAAATGAGGCTGAAATGGCCAAAACAGAGCTGAAGTAGGGACAAACACACAAACAGCCCCAATTTTTGCAGCTTTACCCCCGAATTTCCCCAGGAGGGGGTAAATGGGTCCCCAAATGCCTTTAGCGGGAGCAGGGTTAAGAAACCCCTCAGGAGGAGGATGAGAAGGAGGAAGGGGGGCCCTGCCCTCCTCTCCCACTGCCCTGAGGGGATCCAGGCTGAGGGAGCAGGGTGGGAGCGGCAAAACCGGCTTTGGAACGGCCCTGAGGCGCGGGAGGAGAGCGGTGACACCCTCAGGAAGGGGTGAAGGCTTGAAGGGGTGTGAGGGGGGGTCACCCTTTGCCCCCTCAGCGGGTCAGGCTGCCATCACCCCCCGCGGCCCTGAGGGAGAGCTCACCTACGGGGGGAGGGGGGGGGGAAGAGGGGGGGGTCTCAAACCGCCGCAGGGACACCCCGAGGGTGCGACGGTGAACCCCACGCGCGTGCGAAGGGCTCAGAGGCGGCGGCAGCGGGAATTCCCCGCTCGGAGCCCGCGGGGCCATCGCGGATCCGCCGCGGCTCCGTGAGGGGCCGCGCACAAAATGGCGGCGGCTCCTGAGGCGCCTTTCCCGCCCTTTCTGAGGCCACGCCCCCCCCGGCGAGCTGACCAATCGGCGGCCGCCGCGGCGGCCTCGCCCCGCCCCCTCCCCGGCCCCTCAGGGAGCGGCGGCGGCGGCGGGAGGGGAAAAGGAGCCTTTTCTGAGGGGAAAACCTCGCGTTCTGAGGTAAAAACCGGCGCCTTCTGCGGGGAACGCAAGTTTTCTGAGGAAAACAGTGGCTTTTATGAGGCAAACTGTCATTCGCTGAGGCAAACCCCTCTTTCTGGGGGTTAAAACCTCGTTTTTCTGAGGCGAGCCCCTTTTTTCTTTTCAGAGGTCAAAAAAATCCGGTTTTTTTGGGGTGAACCCTCATTTTCCCGAGATAAAGCCCCGTTTACTGAGGCAAACCCCTGTTTTTGGGGGTTAAAATCTTATTTTCTGAGACAACCCCTCATTTACTGACACAAACCCCACTTTTTGGGAGGGGGGTTGTAAACTCCTTGTTTTGTGCAATTAAAACCTCATTTCCAGGGGTAAAACTTCACTTTCTGAGGCAAACCCTTCACTTACAGCAGGTTAAAACCTTATTTTCTGAGGTAAACCCCCCCAGTTTTCTGAGGTAAAACACCATTTTCTGAAGAAACCCCCTCATTTTTCTGAGGCAAACTCTCATTTACTGAGGCAAACCCCTCGATTTTGGGGACGAACACCTCGTTTTGAGGGGTTAAAACCTCATTTTCTGCAGTAAAACGTCATTTTATTGAGACGAACCCCACATCTTCAGAGGAAAAACCCCTCATTTTCTGAGGTAAAACCTTTGCTTTCTGAGGTAACCCCTCAGTTTTTGGGGTGAAACCCTTGATTTTCTCTGGTAAAAACCTTATTTTCTGTGCTAAAACCTCATTTTTTCTGAGGCAAACTCCTCATTTTCTGAGCCAAAGTGATTTTGAGCTGCTTTCCCACCAATTATGGGCTTTTTCCCACTATTTTGAGACCGTATTTTGGGATTTCATTAAAATTTGGGGACATTTCCCCCCCAATTCTGAGGTGGTTTCCCACCAATTTTGGGCCGTTTCCCTCCCCTTTCCCCCCCTCCCGCTCCCTGTTTTGGGGCTTTTCCCCCTTTTTCGGGATCCCTGCTGGGAATTGCAGCTTTTCCCCCCAGTTTTGGGGCCGTTTCCCCCGTTTTGGGTGTTTCCCCCACAAACACAACTCCGGCTCAGGGGGGTTCAGGGTTTATTGGCTCCCTCAGTGCTTCTTGCTGGCGGCGGCCACCTGGGAATGGGGAGAAAAACAGGGAAAATGGGAAAAAAGGCCGGGATTGGCCCCAAACAGCCCCATCCCGGCAACGGCTCCAATCCCAGGAACGGCCCCAAAATGAGCCAAATCCTGGGAATTGGCCCCAAATCCTGGGAATTGGCCCCAAAATGAGCCAAATCCTGGGAATTGGCCCCAAAATGACCCAAGCCCTGGGAATTGGCCCCAAAATGCCCCAAACCCTGGGAATTGGCCCCAAAATGCCCCAAACCCTGGGAATTGGCCCCAAAATGCCCCAATTCCTGGGAATTGCCCCCAAAGCCTCACCTGCCCCGCGATGCGATCCAGGTCCCGCTGCCCCTGCGGAGTCAACTTCCGACCCCTGGGATGTGGGAAACGGGGAATTAATGGGGAAAACGGGATAGAAATGGGGAAATAATGGGGAAAATGGGATAGAAATGGGGAATAATGGGATAGAAATGGGGAAATAATG
>NW_020887557.1:0-1116 GCF_003945725.1 Corapipo altera
CCAGAGGTTTCACTGAAAGGCCCCAAAGTGGACATTGAGACTCCAGATGTTGAACTGGAATGTCCAGAGGGGAAGATCAAGGGCCCCAAGTTCAAGATGCCCGAGATGAACATCAAGGCCCCCAAGATCTCGATGCCAGACTTTGATCTGAACCTGAAGGGCCCCAAAGTGAAGGGGGATGTGGATGTTTCCCTTCCCAAACTGGAAGATGACCTGAAAGCCCCAGACATTGACATCAAGGGCCCCAAAGTCGACGTTGACCTTCCTGACATTGAACTGGAAGGACCTGAGGGGAAGATCAAGGGCCCCAAATTCAAGATGCCTGAGATGCACATCAAGGCCCCCAAAATCTCCATGCCCGACATTGACTTCAACCTGAAGGGCCCCAAGGTGAAAGGAGACATGGATGTGTCAATGCCAAAGCTGGAGGGTGACCTGAAGGGCCCTGAACTGGACATCAAGGGCCCTAAAGTCAATATTGAGGCCCCTGACGTGGACATTCACGGCCCAGAGGGGAAGTTCAAGATGCCCAAGTTCAAGATGCCCAAGTTTGGGATGAAGGGAGAAGGCCCCGAGGTGGACGTGAACCTGCCCAAGGGGGACATTGATGTTTCCTTGCCCAAGGTGGATGTGGAGATGCCAAGTGTGGACATTGAAGGTCCTGAGGGGAAACTCAAAGGCCCCAAGTTCAAGATGCCCGAGATGAATATCAAGGCCCCCAAGATCTCGATGCCCGACATCGACCTGAACCTGAAGGGCCCCAAAGTAAAGGGGGGTGTTGATGTCTCTGTTCCCAAACTGGAGGGTGACTTGAAGGGCCCAGACATCGACATCAAGGGCCCCAAAGTCGATGTTGACCTTCCTGATGTTGAACTGGAAGGACCTGAAGGAAAACTGAAGGGCCCCAAGTTCAAGATGCCCGAGATGCACATCAAGACCCCCAAGTTCTCCATGCCCGATGTTGACTTCAACCTGAAGGGCCCCAAGATCAAGGGAGATGTGGATGTGTCTGTCCCTAAACTGGAAGGTGACCTGAAGGGCCCTGAACTGGACATCAAGGGCCCCAAGGTGGACATTGATGCCCCTGATGTGGACATTCACGGCCCAGAGGGGAAG
>NW_020887557.1:1126-3921 GCF_003945725.1 Corapipo altera
TGGACATTGAAGGTCCAGAGGTGGACGTTGAGCTGCCCGAGGGGAAGGTGAAGGGCCCCAAGTTCAAGATGCCTGAGATGCATTTTAAGACCCCCAAGATCTCGATGCCTGACATCGACCTGAACCTGAAGGGCCCCAAAGTGAAGGGGGACATGGATGTTTCCCTTCCCAAACTGGAGGGTGACCTGAAGGGCCCTGAACTGGACATCAAGGGCCCCAAGGTGGACATCGAGGCCCCTGACGTGGACATTCACGGCCCAGAGGGGAAGTTCAAGATGCCCAAGTTCAAGATGCCCAAGTTTGGGATGAAGGGAGAAGGCCCTGATGTGGACATGAACCTGCCCAAGGGGGACATTGATGTTTCCCTACCCAAGGTGGATGTGGAGATGCCAAGTGTGGACATTGAAGGTCCTGAGGGGAAACTCAAAGGCCCCAAGTTCAAGATGCCCGAGATGAACATCAAGACTCCCAAGATCTCGATGCCCGACATCGACCTGAACCTGAAGGGCCCCAAAGTGAAGGGGGGTGTTGATGTGTCTGTTCCCAAACTGGAGGGTGACCTGAAAGGTCCGGATGTGAATATTAAAGGCCCGAAGTTGGATGTCGATGTTCCCAATGTCAACGTTGAAGGTCCTGAGGGGAAATGGAAAGGGCCCAAGATAAAAATGCCAGAGATGAACATCAAGGCACCGAAATTTTCCATGCCTGACATTGACCTCAACTTGAAAGGTCCCAAACTGAAGGGGGACGTGGACATTTCTGCCCCAAAAATAGAGGGTGATGTGAATGTGCCGAATCTGGAGTTGAAAGGCCCCAAAGTGGACGTGGATGTTCCTGACATTGAACTTGAGGTCCCAGAGGGGAAGATCAAGGGCCCCAAGTTCAAGATGCCCGAGATGAACATCAAGGCCCCTAAAATCTCGATGCCGGACTTTGATCTGAACCTGAAGGGCCCCAAAGTGAAGGGAGATGTGGACGTGTCTCTTCCCAAACTGGAAGGAGACCTGAAAGGTCCTGAAGTTGATCTCAAGGGCCCCAAAGTTGACGTCAACCTTCCCAATGTTGAACTGGAAGGACCTGAGGGAAAGGTGAAGGGCCCCAAGTTCAAGATGCCCGAGATGCATTTTAAAGCCCCCAAAATCTCAATGCCGGACTTTGATCTGAACCTGAAGGGCCCCAAAGTGAAGGGGGATGTGGATGTTTCAGTCCCAAAAATTGAAGGTGATTTGAAGGGCCCAGACCTTGACATCAAGGGCCCCAAACTGGATGTCAACGTCCCTGACATCGACCTCGAGTGTCCAGAAGCGAAGTTGAAGGGCCCCAAGCTCAAGATGCCCGAAATGCACTTCAAAACCCCCAAGATCTCGATGCCCGACATCGATTTGAACCTAAAAGGCCCCAAACTGAAGGGAGATGTTGACATTTCCGCCCCCAGACTGGAGGGGGACTTGAAGGGCCCAGAGGTGGATGTCAAAGGCCCTAAACTGGACATCGAAGCTCCTGACGTGGACATTGAGCTTCCAGAGGGGAAGGTGAAGGACCCCAAGTTCAAAATGCCCGAGATGCACTTCAAGGCTCCCAAAATCTCAATGCCGGACTTTGACCTGAACCTGAAGGGCCCCAAAGTGAAGGGGGACATGGATGTTTCCCTGCCCAAGATGGAAGGAGACCTGAAGGGGCCAGAGGTTTCACTGAAAGGCCCCAAAGTGGACATTGAGACTCCAGATGTTGAACTGGAATGTCCAGAGGGGAAGATCAAGGGCCCCAAGTTCAAGATGCCCGAGATGAACATCAAGGCCCCCAAGATCTCGATGCCAGACTTTGATCTGAACCTGAAGGGCCCCAAAGTGAAGGGGGATGTGGATGTTTCCCTTCCCAAACTGGAAGATGACCTGAAAGCCCCAGACATTGACATCAAGGGCCCCAAAGTCGACGTTGACCTTCCTGACATTGAACTGGAAGGACCTGAGGGGAAGATCAAGGGCCCCAAATTCAAGATGCCTGAGATGCACATCAAGGCCCCCAAAATCTCCATGCCCGACATTGACTTCAACCTGAAGGGCCCCAAGGTGAAAGGAGACATGGATGTGTCAATGCCAAAGCTGGAGGGTGACCTGAAGGGCCCTGAACTGGACATCAAGGGCCCTAAAGTCAATATTGAGGCCCCTGACGTGGACATTCACGGCCCAGAGGGGAAGTTCAAGATGCCCAAGTTCAAGATGCCCAAGTTTGGGATGAAGGGAGAAGGCCCCGAGGTGGACGTGAACCTGCCCAAGGGGGACATTGATGTTTCCTTGCCCAAGGTGGATGTGGAGATGCCAAGTGTGGACATTGAAGGTCCTGAGGGGAAACTCAAAGGCCCCAAGTTCAAGATGCCCGAGATGAATATCAAGGCCCCCAAGATCTCGATGCCCGACATCGACCTGAACCTGAAGGGCCCCAAAGTAAAGGGGGGTGTTGATGTCTCTGTTCCCAAACTGGAGGGTGACTTGAAGGGCCCAGACATCGACATCAAGGGCCCCAAAGTCGATGTTGACCTTCCTGATGTTGAACTGGAAGGACCTGAAGGAAAACTGAAGGGCCCCAAGTTCAAGATGCCCGAGATGCACATCAAGACCCCCAAGTTCTCCATGCCCGATGTTGACTTCAACCTGAAGGGCCCCAAGATCAAGGGAGATGTGGATGTGTCTGTCCCTAAACTGGAAGGTGACCTGAAGGGCCCTGAACTGGACATCAAGGGCCCCAAGGTGGACATTGATGCCCCTGATGTGGACATTCACGGCCCAGAGGGGAAG
>NW_020887558.1:0-2551 GCF_003945725.1 Corapipo altera
ACCAAGTGCACCAGAAAGCGCAAGCTTCCAGGCTTTCTTTCCTTTGACTAAGATTTTTTTTGTTTGCTTTTTTGAGCTCTGCACTGAAACTGTCAGTTCCACTCCCATAAATTCCACAGAGATGAAGATTCCTCTTAGAGGAAAGGTACCACGAAGATAGCTGTTGCTGCCCATGGAGTTCCGAGGCTGACCCAGCAAGTGCACCAGAAAGCCCAAGTTTCCAGACTTTCTTTCCTGTGAATAAGATTTTTTTTTTTTTTTGCTCTTTTGAGCTTTGCACTGAAACTGTGAGTTCCACTCCCAGAAGTCCACAGAGATGAAGATTCCTCCCAGAGCAAAGGTACGACGAAGAAAGCTCTTGGAGGCCATGAAGTACCCAGGCTGGCCCACCAAGTGCACCAGAAAGCCCAAACTTCCAGACTTTCTTTCCTGTGAATAAGATTTTTCTTTTTCAATTTTTGAGCTCTGCACTGAAACTGTCAGTTCCACTCCCAGAAGTCCACAGAGATGAAGATTCCTCCCAGAGCAAAGGTACCACGAAGAAAGCTCTTGCTGGCCATGAAGTTCCCAGGCTCACCCAACAAGTGCACCAGAAAACCCAAACTTCCAGGCTTTCTTTCCCTTCCAGAAGAGTTTTTGTTTGCTTTTTTGAGGCCTGCACTGAGACTGCGAGTCCTACTCCCAAAAATTCCACAGACATGAAGATTCCTCTTAGAGCAAAGGTACTACCAAGAAAGCTTGTTCTGCCCATGGAGTTCCCAGTCTGACCCACAAATTGCACCAGAAAACCCAAGCTTATAACCTTCCTTTCCTGTGTATCAGAGCCTTTGTTTAGATTTTTGAGCCCTGCACTGAGACTGCAAGTCCTACTCGCAAAAATTCCACAGACATGACCATTCCTTCGAGAGCAAAGGTACCACCAAAAAAGCTGTTGCCGCCCATGGAGTTCCCAGCCTCACCCAGCAAGTGCACCAGAAAGCCCAAGCTTCCAGTCTTTCTTTCCTGTGAATAAGATTTTTTTTTTTCACTGTTTTCAGCACTGCACTGAAACTGTCAGTTCCACTCCCAGAAGTCCACAGAGATGAAGATTCCTCCCAGAGCAAAGGTACCACCAAGAAAGCTCTTGCAGACCATGAAGTTCCCAGGGTGGCCCACCAAGTGCACCAGAAAACCCAAGCTTCCAGGGTTTCTTTCCCTTCCAGAAGAGTTTTTTGTTTGATTTTTGAGCCCTGCACTGAGACTGCGAGTCCTACTCCAAACATTCCACAGAGATGAAGATTCCTCCGAGAGCAAAGGTACCACTAAGAAAACTTTTGCTTCCCAGTCAGTTCCCAGTCTGACCCAGCAAGTGCACCAGAAAGCCCAAGGTTCCAGGCTTTCTTTCCTGTGAATCAGAGCCTTTGTTTAGATTTCTGAGGCCTGCACTAAGACTGCGAATCCTACTCCCAAAAATTGCACAGGGGTGAAGATTCCTCCCAGAGCAAAGGTGCAACACCAGAATTCTCTTGCTGCCCATGGAGTATCCAGGCTGACCCACCAAGTGCACCAGAAAACCGAAGCTTCCAAGCTTCCTATCCTGTGAATCAGAGCCTTTGTTTAGATTTATGAGGCCTGCACTGAGACTGCGAATCCTACTCCCAAAAATTCCACAGAGATGAAGATTCCTCCGAGAGCAAAGGTGCCACACCAGAATTCTCTTGCTGCCGATGTAGTGTCCAGACTGATCCAGTAAGTGAACCAGAAAGCCCAAGCTTCCAGGCTTTCTTTCCCTTCAAGAAGAGTTTTTTGTTTGCCTTTTTTAACCGTGCACTGAGACTGCGAGTCCTGCTCCCAAAATTCCACAGAGATGAAAATCCCTCCCAGAGCAAAGGTACCACCAGGAAAGCTTTTGCTACGCATGGAGTTCCCAGGCTGACCCACCAAGTGCACCAGAAAGCCCAAGCTTCCAGGCTTTCTTTCCTGTGAATCAGAGCCTTTGTTTAGATTTTTGAGCCCTGCACTGAAACTACAAGTCCTACGCCCAAAAATTCCACAGGGATGAAGATTCCTCTTAGAGCAAAGGTACCACCAAGAAAGCTGTTGCCGCCCATGGAGTTCCCAGGCTGACCCAGCAAGTGCACCAGAAAGCCCAAGATTCCAGTCTTTCTTTCCTGTGAATAAGATTTTTTTTTTTTGCTTTTTTGAGCTCTGCACTGAAACTGTCAGTTCCACTCCCAGAAGTCCACAGAGATGAAGATTCCTCCCAGAGCAGAGGTACCACGAAGAAAGCTCTTGCTGGCCATGAAGTGCCCAGGCTGGCCCACGTAGTGCACGAGAAAACCCAACCTTCCAGACTTTCTTTCCTGTGAATCAGAGCCTTTGTTTAGATTTTTGAGGCCTGCACTGAGACTGCGAGTCCTGCTCCCAAAATTCCACAGAGATGAAGATTCCTCTGAGAGCAAAGGTACCACCAGGAAAGCTTTTGCTGCGCATGGAGTTCCCAGTCTGACCCAGCAAGTGCACCAGAAAGCCCAAGCTTCAAGGCTTTCTTTCCTTTGATTAAGATTTTTTT
>NW_020887558.1:2651-3918 GCF_003945725.1 Corapipo altera
TCCTCCCAGAGCAAAGGTACCACGAAGAAAGCTCTTGCTGGCCATGAATTTCCCAGGCTGGCCCACCAAGTGCACCAGAAAGCCCAAGCTTCCAGGCTTTCTTTCCCTTCCAGAAGAGTTTTTGTTTGCTTTTTTGAGCCCTGCAATGAGACTGCGAGTCCTACTCCGAAAAATTCCGCAGAGTTGAAGATTGAGAGCAAAGGTACCACCAAGAAATCTTTTTCTGCCCATGGAGTTCCCAGTCTGACCCACCAAGTGCACCAGAAAGCCTAAGCTTATAACCTTCCTTTCCTGTGAATCAGAGCCTTTGTTTAGATTTTTGAGCCCTGCACTGAAACTGCAAGTCCTACTCCCAAAAATTCTACAGAGATGAAGGTTCCTCTTAGAGCAAAGGTACCACCAAGAAAGCTGTTGCTGCCAATGGAGTTCCCAGACTGACCCAGCAAGTGCACCAGAAAGCCCAAGCTTCCAGACTTTCTTTCCTGTGAATAAGATTTTTTTTTTTTTTTGCTCTTTTGAGCTTTGCACTGAAACTGTCAGTTCCACTCCCAGAAGTCCACAGAGATGAAGATTCCTCCCAGAGCAAAGGTACGACGAAGAAAGCTCTTGCTGGCCATGAAGTACCCAGGCTGGCCCACCAAGTGCACCAGAAAGCCCAAACTTCCAGTCTTTCTTTCCTGTGAATAAGATTTTTTTTTTTTACTTTTTTGAGCTCTGCACTGAAACTGTGAGTTCTATTCCCAGAAGTCCACAGAGATGAAGATTCATCCCAGGGCAAAGGTACGACGAAGAAAGCTCTTGCTGGCCATGAAGTTCCCAGGCTGGACCACCAAGTGCACCAGAAAGCCCAAGCTTATAACATTTCTTTCCTGTGAATCAGAGCCGTTGTTTGGATTTTTGAGCCCTGCACTGAAACTGCAAGTCCTACTCCCAAAAATTCCACAGACATGACGATTCCTCCGAGAGCAAAGGTACCACCAAGGAAGCTGTTGCCGCCCGTGTAGTTCCCAGGCTGACCCAGCAAGAGCACCAGAAAGCCGAAGCTTCCAGTCTTTCTTTCCTGTGAATAAGATTTTTTTTTTTTTTTGCTCTTTTGAGCTTTGCACTGAAACTGTCAGTTCCACTCCCAGAAGTCCACAGAGATGAAGATTCCAACGAGAGCAAAGGTACCACCAAGAGAGCTCTTGCTGGCCATGAAGTACACAGGCTGGCCCACCAAATGCACCAGAAAGCCCAAGCTTCCAGGCTTTCTTTCCTTTGATTAAGA
>NW_020887559.1:0-3917 GCF_003945725.1 Corapipo altera
CCCTGAGAGACTGGAAGGGATCTGTCCTTCTTTCCCTCCTGGACTTTTATTTGGAGGGGAGAAGAGATCTGATCCATTGTAAATACTATATGTCATGGTAGAGATAGTTGTGATTTTGTGCATAATGTGTTATAGTATTTATCTGTACAGTCATTGTAATATATTCCCTTTCCCCCATTCTAAGTCTGGTTGTGTTTTGTCTGGAAAAAACCCATCTCACATTAGGTTGAGATGTGGGAGGGGGGATGGAGCTAGGGAATTGGATTTTGGGGCTATCTCAAACCATGACATCAGGTTTATTCAGCAAAGTATGCTTTGTGCTGAAAAAGGTATTAGCAGCTCTTTGGTTTGTTCTGCTCAACACTTCTGACTCTCATTTATTTATCAGGGCCTGCGCATCCTTTCTGCTCCCAGCCTCAGTCAGGGAGCATGTCTTGCATTTCCTCATGGTGGGTCTGATAGTTTGGTCAAGCTGATCTCAGCATTCTTCAACACTAAGAACAGCAGATCCTCTTTGCTCAGTCTTATCACTGATCAGCAGACTGTCCTTACTCAAACCATCACTGATAACTTTTAAACAAGACAAACTTCAAGCTACTCTACCCTCTTCTTAGGCAAAGTGCCCTGCTACACTCCACCCTGTGACTGCAGTCAATCACCTTTACCTTATGGAGTGGTAATGCCTCCATGCTAAAAAAGTGTCCACTGCATAT
The DNA here is from genome assembly GCF_003945725.1 of Corapipo altera. Taxonomy (NCBI): domain Eukaryota; kingdom Metazoa; phylum Chordata; class Aves; order Passeriformes; family Pipridae; genus Corapipo; species Corapipo altera. The sequence goes on from NW_020887559.1 coordinate 714, forward strand.
GTGTAAATTTTCATTAAATATGTTGAGAAGCATTAGTCTCCTCTATTTTACCATTTACCTTAACTCATATGACTTACAAGGTGTTAGTTCATTTATCAAAATTAGTTAAAACATATCAATATCTCCTAAAAAATCATAGCATCAACTATTAGTTCTGGCAAAACAAACACTGTTATTATTTCAATTTATATACTTCTGGAGGGGTTAGTATCCTTACTTTTTGGATTAGGTACCACACTCATATATACTGAAATTATTAACACAAGGCAAATTCTGGTTAGTATCAATATCACAACAACAGGATGTAGCAATTAGGTTGAAAAAGCTTGTGGCAGTTGAGGACCACCTGAGCAAGTTTTCCCACCATTGATATTCTCCATTCTTCAAAACTTGTTCTATGACACGATTTATCTTTTACACATTGTGATGGACAGTGATCAGTGACTTCTGACTTTCCCGCTTCAGTTGTTGTACCAGTTTGTGTAGATCAGAATGTTCCAACAGCTTTTTGACCAGGGTAATGTCCATTCCAATAGGCATTGAAGACAAAGTGTCATATAACATGAAGTTGCCATGTATGTTCTGGAACACAGTTTCTTGTAGGGAATAGTTGAAATCACATCCTGCAATGTTAGTAAAGTTACGAATACATAGATTTGAATGGTTAGAAAGCTGGATCTTTGTGCTATCTACTGTTAAATTATCACAAGGGGTTCTTAAACATGCACATCCTTGTCCTATGTATACCAGGACACATTCAGGATCATTGTTGGAGTACATTTCAAAGTGACAGATGCTTTGTTCTGCATCTAAACAGACATCTTGGGCTTTCCAAGTGTTACTTTCACATACAAATCCCTATAATTCTCTCACCATACAAGCATCTACATCAGTTGTCGTCTCTGTGTGATTGCTTTTAAAAGCCTATGCATGGTGTCGCAATGGATAGAGTATGGTTCTGTTGTGATTCAGGCCCAGGGCAAAGATTGGATATATGGTATATAGCAAAGCATTGCTTATTGTCTGGACAAAACCTGTGGCCTTATTAGTGAGGGGGTCATAAGAAAATCTGATTAAAGACCACCAGGATTGAAATTACCTTTCAAATTTAGTTGTACTGTCCCAAATTATCTTTCAATTTTCAATGGATGGTTTTATCACGGCACTGGTAGACTGTAACCACAATAGCTTAGTGCCAGGGATGCATTGCTCTGAACAATCCCCAAAGCATCAACCAGTAATCAGTGATTGACATCTTGATATTTTTTCTGAGACAGAAAAGAGAATTGAAGTAGACCATGGAATGTTTCCTAAAGTAGGTATGGAAGACTTTAAAGGTTACCTGATAGTACTCAGATCACTAATAGTTGTGCCTAATTTATTTTGAGATCAATGGGGTTTAATACCCCCATCCTGGTTCCTAATATACCAGTTACATCCTTTCTAAGACAAGGTAGTGTCCTCTTGTTCAGCTAGGAATACCATCCAAGAGAAGAGATATGTAGAAAAGGCAAACACTTTGGTCTGATAGTTGTAACATCAGTTTTCATGGACATTTCTACTCTCTTTAAGGACCAAGAGAGATTAGACAATATTTGTTGTTGTCCAACCAATTTGACTACATAGGGCCCAACCAGTGATATGTTCTGGGTCAATTTTACAAGTTTTTTGATAGTTTCAGTGGCAATTGTGGGGACTATGCCAAGCACCCTTACACACTCCAGGACACACTCAGTTTCTATGTCATAATGAGTTAAAACCAGTTTTGTCTTCTTTGATTTACAGTCTTTTAGGTTCAGGGTGAGACAAACCGGTGATGTTCCATGTTTTGTGTTTCTGTTTTGGCTGTGTCATTTGTAGACTTTCAAAGGACTTCTACCTGGTGCATGACACTGTCGGGGTCGACAGCAGGTCTGCCAGCACCTTGGCACATACTGACGAAGCAATCGATGTTGACCAGATCAAAGTATACCCCTGAGATGGACTGAAAGACAGGACTGAGAATGGAGGCCCTGATCCCGACAACATACTGATGCATCCTGAGGAAGCTGTCCCGTGGGAACAGAGAACACTGTCTCATGAGAACAGGAACATTGTCTCATGAGAACAGGGACCTGTTTTGAACGAGAGTGGTTGGGAAAAACATCAACATGAGAGAAAAATAAGAGCAGGTGCTCGGGACTGTTGTGGGAAAGAACTGGGTTGTTTTGAGAAAGAACAAACTTGTTGAGAGAAAGTAGAGTTTAGAAAATGCACCTATTAGATGTAAGAATTCTGGTGTGAAAGTTTGAACTGTCCTATCCGTGTGAATTATGTGTGTGCAAAAACTGTACTTAAGGGGCTGCGAAAGTAGCCCTGGCGTTCCGCTTTTTCCTTGGAATAAACTTTGCTGGAACCTTTTTTCATGTCGCATGGCCGTTCCTACCACGACATGACACCACCATCTACCAGTTGTAGGGGGACCCTTGTAGACAGATACATACTGGCCCATGAGACCTGTCATGTTCGCAAGTTTACACTTAAGAAGACTTCCAAGTTGTTTGAAGAATATTGCTATCCATGTGTCTCAGTTTAAGGAGACTGAAGTGTTTTGCTAAGGAGGATGAGTTATGAGGTAGACTAAACTCCTCTCTCAGCAACTGTAAATCCGAAATTAAGAGGCTCCAATCAAGGAAGTATGGAAAAAAGGAAGAAATAACAACCCTTTATTAAAGGATATATGTATATTGGTAAAAAACAGTAAAAGAACACAAAAACAACTAAACAATAATTCTGTACCCAAAAGTCCCCTTCAAAACAAAAAGAAACAGTTTGATACTTCTCTGTACTCTAGTATGATTTCTAATCATGGTTGGCAGGGGGCGCCGTTGGATCACTAGAGGTGCAGAGTCTGGAGTGCTCAGTGTTGGTCGGCAGGGGGTGCTGTTGGGCTCTGGCAGTGACCACATGGGGGTCCCGGTTCACGGGAGAAGCCTAAAAGGAGATCTCCCCCTCACCAAGGAGGGGAAGGGGAGAAGGGGAGAGAAGGGCGGTTTCTTTTCCACGAAACTCACATTGTCTGCGGCTGGTTGCAGTCGGGACTCCTCCCTTCCTTCGACGAGCACAAGCTCTCCGATGAATTCTGAGCAGATTCAGGTTGGAGACAGGGCAGTGTGCAGGCAAGTCGAGGCCGGAGAGCAACCAGATGACCAGGTCATCTGGTCC
>NW_020887560.1:0-3915 GCF_003945725.1 Corapipo altera
GGGGGGCGCCGCGGCGGGGCCCGCCCGCCCGGGGCATGCCGGGGAAGCGGCGTCAGCTACGGGAGCGGGGCAGCGGCTGGCGGGGCCCGGCAGGGGGCGCTGCGCGGCGGGGGCGGGGCCGGGCGCGCTCTCGCGGACCCGCGCGCTCACGGTCACGGGTGCGCGCTCGCGGGCACGCGCTCGGGGGGCACCCGCGGGGATCACCGGGTCAGACCCTTAGCCCGGGGTTTGCCGCCGGCTGTTCCCATTCCGCCCCCAGTCCCCCCGTTTCCCCCCACTCCTTCCATTATCCCGGCAGCCGCTTGCCCGGTTTGCCGTTCCGCCTTTATTTCCGCAGGCTCCCACAAGCTCCGTGTCCTGGGTTAAACTGGGCTGCTGAGAAGGTACGTTTTAGGGAGAAAAATAAAACCAAGGAGTTCATTAAAAGAAAAAAAAAAAGTGTTTTTTTCTTTGAGAAGAATTGGGCTCGTTGCTCGAATTATTAAATCCCTGATTTAACTGCACACTGCTGGAAGATGCGGGATGGTGGAGCAAGGATAAGGATTGGGAGTGGAGAGAAGGGATGGGGTTTAGGGGAGCCGGGGTGTATGGAAAGACCCTGAAGTTGGAGGGGCGTCAGAAATGGGCATTTCTGCACCCAGACTGGGGTCAGCAGGGCTACAGTTGTCACAGGCAGCCCAGTGCTCCCAGTTCCCCAGCTGAGTTCCCCGAGCTCCATCAGCCAAGTGCTCCCAGTTCCCCAGTCCAGTTCCCCCAGCCTGACTGCTGGCTCCCTTAAGCCTGGTTCCTCAGTCCAGTTCTTCCAGCTCCAACAGCCCAGTTCCCCAGCCCCACTCCCCTCCCCAGCCCATCTCCCTGGCTCCTGCAGCCCAGTTACCCCATTCCCCCAGTCCATCCCCCCCACCCCGTTCCTGCCGTGCTGGCTGGGGATGTGGGTGCTCCTGCTGGCAGCTGGGAGGGGCTGTGGGGTGACGGCACCCACCTTCCCACTTCCCTGGGAACAGGGTGGGAACACCCCAGATTTCCACAGTGGAGCTGCCTGGAAGGGCAGGGAGAGGATGACGAGGGGAGAGAGTCCCCTTGCACCAGCCACAGCACCCTGTCCTCTGCCCTGCCTGTCCCCAGCCTTGCCATCACCCACTGGGGTTGGCAGCAGGGTTTCCACTTCCAGTGGGACAGGATACCAGATGCTCCCTTGGCTCCTCTCCCCAGGTGAAGGAGCAGTGGTGTGGCACGGTAAGCCCAGCGATGCCGGGTCTCTGCATCCCCATGAGTGCTGAGCATGGTGACACCTCTGTACCGCCCTTCTCCTCCGGTTACTGCATCCTGGGAAAGGCCTCACCCTGGACAAAGGGCTCGGTGCCAACCACCTTCCAGCTGCCGGCACGGGCTTGGCTTTGCCAGTCTGGGCACATGACACACTGCTTCGTCATCTTTTACACAGTTATTCATGGGAGCTGGGAGAGAATTCCTTGGTGCTCCCAAGCAGAGGGAAAGAAATCCTGAGTCTGCAGCATTTTCAGAGCTGGATGGGAAACCTGAGCTCCTCCAAAAATAACATCCTAGTCAGCACTGCCAATGGCAGCATGCCCACCTGCCACGGCACCGAGGGGATGCCACAACAGGGCCCGGCACTGGCACAAAGGATGGACAATGCTCATGGGCTGCATGGGACAGGGCATGGGACCACAGTGACGGTGTCACAGCAGAGCTGCCTGGAGAGGGGCTGCGGGTCTCTCTCCTGCACCCGTGTCCCCTTCTGCCCCACATGGAATCACGGCATCGTTTGGGTTGGAAAAGCCCTCTGAGAACATCGAGTCCAACCATTCCCCCAGCACTGCCAAGGCCACCACTAACCCATGTCCCCAAGTGCCACATGCCACGTTTGTTAAATCCCTCCAGGGGTGGGGACTCGCCCACTGCCCTGGGCAGCTGTGCCAGGGCTGGACAACCCTTTCTGGGAAGAAATTTTTCCAAACACCCAACCTAAACCTTCCCTGGTGCACAGTACAGGTGTCCCTGTCCGCATCTGTGCCCCCCAGCTGCTCCCGGTCGCCCCCTCCCCGGGCTGCCCTTCCACCCTGCTCCCCGTTCCCCCCTCCCGGTGCTCCCGGTCCCCCGCTGGCTGCCCCCGCGATCCCCCCCAGCTGCCCCCGCCCGGTGCTCCCGGTCTCCTCCCCGACATTCCCGGTTTCCCCCCGGCTCCTCCTCCCTGGTTCTCCCGGTGTCCCTCCCACCATCCCCCCCCACGATCCCCCCGGCTCCTCCCTCCTGCTGCTCCCGGTCCCCGCTCTGCTCCCCCGGGATCGCCACCGGCTCCCCTCCCTGCCGGGTCCCCCCGGTACCCTCCGGTCCCCCCGCCCCGGTGCCGCCCCGTCCCGCCCCCGCCGGTCCCATCGCGCCCCGCGCACGGCGATGCCGCCGTAGGGGCGGGCGCCTCCCGCGGCACCGGCACCGGCACCGGCGGGGCGGGGGCGTCCTGGGGCCATGTCGGGGCACGACAGCGGCATGTCGGGTCGCGACAGCGTGCAGATCCCCGACGACCGGGACTTCGGGGCGTTCCGGGCGCAGTGCGAGTCGGAGCGCGGCTGGAGCCTCACCTACAGCAAGGGCGGGGTGGCGGTCTGGGTGCAGCTGCTGGAGCCCGAGCGCGCCCTCCACAAGATCAAGGTGAGACCTCCCGCCCGGCACCCCCTGGGACACGGGGAGACACCCCCCACCGCCTCGGCACCCCCCGGGACCGCGGTACCCAGCGGCGCGGGGGGAGCGCGGAGACCCCCCGGGGCACCTGGAGGCGACGGGGACCCGGGGGTGATGCTGCACTTTGGACTTGGAGGGGGGCGAGTGGGGACTCTACAGCGAGCAGGGACCCCACAGCGACTGGGGACCCCATAGTGAGTGGGAACTCGGGGGTGAAGCACCACCCGGGGGACCCAAGGGGATAATGGGCCCCCTCAATTGATGCAGCACCCTGGGGCAAGCAGGGACTTGGCCGAGCTGGCCCCTGATGGCAAACAGGGACCTCAGGACAGGTGAGGTCCCAGGGGTAAGCTGGCATCCCAGGACAGGTGGGGACTTTGGGGGTGAGTGGGGACCCCAGAACAAGCACAGCCCCAGGGCTGAGCTGGCACCATGGGATGAGCAGGCACAAGTAGGGACCCCTGGGAACAAGGAGGCTGCAGAGGGGTGACTGGGGACTCACACAGGGGCAAACAGGGACCGTCAGGGTGTGGGACCATGGGTCCCGGGTGCTGCCTGTCCCCACTTTACCCATAGGAAGCCTCCCCCAGCGTTTGCTGCACCCCAGGGCTGGGCTGGGGGACTCCTTGGAGCCTGTGGCCACCAGCCCACTGTCACTGGGGTTGTCCCCATTGTCCATCCCCTCGCCCAGGGCTCCTGTGTCCCCCCATGTCCCCACTGTGTCCCCAGCAGGTCCCTTCCCCCTTGGTGCTGGTGTGCTGGCACAGGATGGTCCGTGCTCATCCTGGCTCATCCCTCTGGCAAAGCGGGGACACCAGGAATCCAAGGGACAACTTGGGACAGGAGCAGTGTCTGAATGGTGTTGCCGGTGGCCACGGGCCACCATGTCATGCTCAAGCCTCTGGCTGGTGTCCTTGTCCCTTTGGCACCTCCGTGAGGCTGTCCTGGCATGGTGGGTGGCACGGCCCTCCCCGCGGCGCCGAGCCCAGGTGGCGGCAGTGACGGTGGCAGTGGTGGCGGTGACGGTGGTGGTGCGGCCTGCTCAGACTGCTCAGGCTGCTCCTGCTGCTCACACTGCTCAGACTGTTCACACTGCTCAGACTGCTCACACTGCTCACGCTGCTCACACTGCTCACACTGCTCACACTGCTCAGACTGCTCAGACTGCTCGCACTGCTCACACTGCTCAGACTGTTCACACTGCTCAGACTGCTC
>NW_020887561.1:0-2134 GCF_003945725.1 Corapipo altera
GACGGCCCGCACGAGACCTGGGGAGGGGGCACGGCATCGATGGCACCGCCAATCCCTGCCCCGGGGCACCCCGGCCCCGCAGACAGCACCCCTGATCCCACAGACAGTGATCCCACAGGCGGTGTGCCCTGATCCCACAGACAGTGATCCCACAGTGTGCCCTGATCCCACAGACGGTGTGCCCTGATCCCGCAGACAGTGTGCCCTGATCCCACAGACAGTGATCCCACAGTGTGCCCTGACCCCACGGACAGCACCTCTGATCCCATACCCAGCACCCCTGACCCCACAGACAGAACCTCTGACCTCACAGACAACATCCCTAATCCCACAGACAGTGTGTCCTCATCCCACAGACAGCACCCCTGATCCTTCAAACAGCACCTCTGATCCCACAGACAACACCCCTGATCCCACAGACAGTGTGCCCTGACCCCACAGACAGCACCTCTGATCCCACAGACAACACTCCTGACCCCACAGACAACACCTCTGATCCTTCAAACAGCACCCCTGACCCCACAGACAGCACCTCTGATCCCACAGACAACACCTCTGATCCCACAGACAACACCCCTGACCCCACAGACAGCACCTCTGATCCCACAAACAGCACCCCTGATCCCACACAGTGTGTCCTGATCCCACAGACAGCACCTCTGATCCTGCAAACAGCACCTCTGATCCCACAGACAGTGTGCCCTGATCCCACAGACGGTACCTCTGACCCCACAGACAGCACCTCTGATCCCATACCCAGCACCCCTGACCCCACAGACAGCACCTCTAACCCCACAGACAGTGTGCCCTGACTCCACAGACATCACCTCTGACCCCACAGACAGCACCCCTGATCCCACAGAGAGCACCTCTGATCCTGTGATCCCGCAAACAGCACCCTCAATCACAGGGTGCTGTCCCACAGACAGCATCTCTGATCCCACAGACAGCACCTCTGATCCCACAGACAGCACCTCTGATCCCACAGACAGCATCTCTGATCCCACAAACATCACCTTTGATCACACAGACATCACTTCTGATCCCACAGACAGCACCTCTGACCCCACAGACAGCACCTCTGACCCCACAGACAGTGTGCCCTGACCCCACAGACAGCACCCTCCAACCCTGTGTCCTGCAGCACCCAACACGTGGGGGGGCTGTGATGGGGTAGGGATGGGGCTGGGACCCATCGCACCCCAAACCTGTGCCTTGACACATCTTGAACCCCAAACCTACAGCCCCCAAAGTGTGGGGAGCAGGGATGGGGACAGAGGTGGGACTGGGACCCATCGCACCCCAAACCTGTGCCCTGGTCCCAAACCTGCAACCCCCAACCTGTGGGGATCAGGGACACATCGCACCCCAAATCTGTGCCCTGACACACCTGAAACCCCAAACCTGCAGCCCCCAAAATGTGGGGAGCAGGGATGGGGACAGGGATAGAGCAGGGACCCATCGCACCCCAAACCTGTGCCCTGACACATCTTGAACCCCAAACCTGCAGCCCCCAAAGTGTGGGGAGCAGGGATGGGGCAGGGACCCATCGCACCCAAAACCTGTGCCCTGGTCCCAAACTTGCAGCCCCCAAACTGTGGGGAACAGAGACGGGGACAGGGATGGGGCAGGGACCCATCACACCCCAAACCTGTGCCCTGACACATCCCAACCCCACACCCGCAGCATCTCCCCACCCGCGGGGTGCAGGGACCCCTCTCCCAGCCCCAAACCCCCGCGGGGGTGCCCGGGGTGGGGTTGGGGGTCGTTCAGCACCCTGTGGGTGCCCCGGGGCCATGGGGGGCACGGCGGGCTCGGTGCCCCCTGCCCGGCTCAAGGTGTGCGGGGGCAGGACCCGCTCCGTCCTGGGCGTCCGGATCCGTCCCGAGCACCGGGATCCATCCCGAGCACCGGGATTCATCCCGAGCATCGGGATCTCTCTGAGCTCCGGGATCTCTCTGAGCACCGGGCTCCATCCCGAGCACCGGGATCTCTCCGAGCACCGGGATTCATCCTGAGCACCGGGATTCATCCCGAGCATCGGGATCTCTCTGAGCACCGGGATCTCTCCGAGCACCAGGATCCATCCGGAGCACCGGGATCCCTCCTGGACACCGGGATCCCTCCGAGCACC
>NW_020887561.1:2234-3393 GCF_003945725.1 Corapipo altera
GGACACCGGGATCCCTCCGAGCACCTGGATCCCTCCGAGCACCGGGATCCATCCCGAGAACCAGGATCCATCCGAGATCCCTCCCCAGCGCCGGGATGCAGCCGGGACGCCCGGCTCGTACCTGGCAGGATCCCGAGGAGCAGGAGCAGGCTGGCGCCGTGCCCTGCCATGCCGCTGCAGCCGTGCGGAGGAGGAGGAGGAGGAGGAGGCAGGGAGGAGGAGGAGGAGGAGGAGGAGGAAGGCTCCGAACGCCGGGGCAGCGGGGCCGCGCGGGGCCCTTTTACACGCTGGGCCGGGGCGCTCCTCCCCATGGGGAGGATGCCTTTGGCATGAGTGAGTGGCTCCGAGCTGGGCGTCGATGCCGCCCCGCTCCGCTCCTACCCCCTAATTAGGCCCGGCCGGGGCTGCGGGAGCGCGGCCAGCCCGACCCCGGCGGGGCACGGCGGGCACGGGACCCCCCTTGGCACCCCCGGGTGGGATAAGGGTGGGCACGGGGCCGGGGTGGGCACCCGCGGGTGGGAGATGACGCGGCGGCCCCGCGGATCCCGAAAGGGTTCTGAGGGCTTGGGGCTGGAGACGCTGGGAAGAGCTTAAAGGTGTGGTTGGAGCACGGGCTTAAATCCAGCAGATCCCTCCTTAAAGCCGAGCAGATCCCTCCTCCGGGCCTGCCCCCTGGGGCGGCGGGCACGGAGAGTGGCACCCACCGAGCCCACGGGGCACCGCACGGGCACGGGGACATGGCAGGGGATGGAGGAGCTGGGACAGGGATGGATGGATGAGTTGGGACAGGGATGGATGGATGGGTAGATGGGTGGATGGATGGAGCAGTTGGGACAAGGATGTGGCACAGGATGGAGGAGTTGGGACAGGGATGGATGGATGGATGGAGGAATGGATGGATGAAGGAGTTCAGAGAGGGATGGATGGATGGACGGAGGGGTGGATGGATGGATGGATGGATGGATGGGTGGAGGAGTTCAGAGAGGAGTGGACGGATGGACGGATGGACAGAGGGGTGGATGGATGGATGGATGGATGGAGGAGTTGGGACATGGATTGATGGATGGATGGATGGATGGGTGGAGGAGTTGGGACAAGGACATGGCAGAGGATGGAGGAGTTGGGACAGGGATGGATGGATGGATGGATGGATGGGTGG
>NW_020887561.1:3493-3913 GCF_003945725.1 Corapipo altera
GATGGATGGATGGATGGATGGATGGATGGATGGATGGATGGAGGAGTTCAGAGAGGGGTGGATGGATGGACGGATGGACAGAGGGGTGGATGGATGGATGGATGGAGGAGCTGGGACAAGGACATGGCAGAGGATGGAGGAGCTGGGACAGGGGTGGATGGAAGAGGTGGGACAGGGACACTTTCAAGATCAAGATCAAGACAGGATCAAGAGTTGGGACAGGGACATGATAGTGGATGGAACTTTTGGGAACAGGGATACTGGCAGGGGATGGAACTTTTGGGAACAGGGACACCGGCAGGGGATGGAACTGCTGGGGACAGGGCCACAGGGACGGATGGAGGATTTGGGACAGGGACAGGGATGGATGGAGGAACTGGGACAGGGATGGATGGAGGAGCTGGGACAGGGACAGGGATG
>NW_020887562.1:0-3910 GCF_003945725.1 Corapipo altera
CCTGGGTGGCCTTGGTGGTCTTCTATGGTCATTGTCAACCACTGTCCGTCCCCAGCCCTAGGTGACCTTGGTGACCTGCCATGGGCATCATCACCCACTGTCTGTCCCAGCCCTGTGTGATCTTGGTGACCTGCAGTCGTCATTGTCAACCACTGTCCCCAGCCCTGGGTGACCTTGGTGACCTGCCATGGTCGTCATCACCGGGTGACCTTGGTGGTCTTCCATGGTCTTCCACGGTCACCATCACCCACCGTCTGTCCCCTCCTGGCAGCGGGAGATGTACGAGAAGGTGTTTGAGAAGGAACCCGACCGCCACAGCGACTTCTCCCGCCTGGCGCGGGTCCTCACCGGCAACACCATCGCCCTCGTCCTGGGCGGCGGCGGCGCCAGGTGGGTGCTGGACACGGTGGAACCCGGCAGGGTGGAGGGTCCCGGGCTCGTCCGTCTTGGTTTTCCTCGTCTGTCTGTCTCTGTCTGTCTGTCCAGGGGCTGCTCCCACACTGGGGTGATGGAGGAGTTGGGGATCCCCATTGACGTGGCGGGTGGGACCCGGCGGGTTGGGGGATCCTCAGCTCATCCATGCTCTTGTAGGGTTTGTCCATCCATCCAGGGGCTGCTCCCACATCAGGGTGATGGGGAAGTCGGGGATCCCCATCAACATGGTGGGGTGGGGGGGTCCTGGGCTCATCCATCTTGGTTTTCCATGTCCATCCATCCAGGACCTGCTCCTACATGGGGGTGATCAAGGCCATGGAGGAGTCAGGGATCCCCATCAACCTGGTGGGGTGGGGGGTCCTGGGCTCACCCATCTTGGTTTTCCATGTCCATCCATTCAAGGGCTGCTCCCACATCGGGGTGATGGGGAAGTCGGGGATCCCCATCAACATGGTGGGGTGGAGGATCCTGGGCTCATCCATCTTGGTTTTCCATGTCCATCCATCCAGGGGTTGCTCCCACGTCGGGGTGATGGGGGAGTCACCCATTGACCTGGTGGGGTGGGGGGGTCCTGAGCGCATCCATCTTGGTTTTCCATGTCCATCCATTCAAGGGCTGCTCCCACATCGAGGTGATGGGGAAGTTGGGGATCCCCATCGACATGATGGGATGGGGGGTCCTGGGCTCATCCATCTTGGTTTTCCTTGTCCTTCCATCCAGGGGCTGCTCCCACATCGGGGTGATCAAGGCCATGGAGGAGTCGGGGATCCCCATCGACATGGTGGGCGGCACCTCCATCGGCGCCTTCATCGGGGCGCTGTACGCGGAGGAGCGCAGCGCCGTGCGCACCAAGCAGCGGGCACGGGAGTGGGCCAAGGTGGGTGCCGGGGGGCCTCCCCCACCCCGACCAGGGCCCCCACCCATGACCAGCCTTGCCTGCATTGTTTCTAAACCATCTTCTTCCTATCCTTCTTCTTCTTCTTCTTCTCCTCCTCCTCCTCTTCTTTCTCCTTCTCCTTCTCCTCCTCCTCCTCTTCCTTTTCCTTCTCCTTCTCCTTCTCCTTCTCCTTCTCCTTCTTCTCCTTCTCCTCCTCCTCCTCTTCCTTCTCCTCCTCCTCTTCCTCTTCTTCCTCCTCCTCTTCCTCCTCCTCCTTCTCCTCTTCCTCTTCCTCCTCTTCTTCCTTCTCCTCCTCCTTCTCCTTCTCCTTCTTCTTCTCCTTCAGTTGTCTCCTTCCTCCTCTTCCTTCTTCTCTCCATATTTTTCTTCCTCCTCCTTCTTCTCTTCCTCCTCCTCTTCCTCCTCCTCCTCTTCCTTTTCCTTCTCCTCCTCTTCCTCCGCTTTCTCTTCCTCCTCCTCCTCTTCCTCCTTCTCCCTCCTTCCCCTCTTCGTCCTCCTCCATTTGTCTCCTTCCTCCTCTTCCTCCTCTCCATATTTTTCTTCCTCCTCCTTCTTCTCCCTCCTCCTTCTCCCTCTTCCTCCTTCTCTTCTTACTCCTCCTCCTCCTTCTCCTCTTCCAGTGCATGAATTCGGTCTTTGAGACCGTCCTGGACCTCACCTACCCCATCACCTCCATGTTTTCGGGCTCAGCCTTCAACGCCAGCATCAACAAGGTTTTCCAGGACAAGCAGATCGAGGTGTGACCCTCTGACACCCCACCACACCCCCTCCCTGGCGAGGGTCCAGCCCCTCACTGACCTCCCCCCCTCGATGTCCCCACGGCGTCACCCACCCCGTGCTGTCCCCCCAGGACCTGTGGCTGCCCTACTTCAACGTCACCACCGACATCACGGCCTCGGCCATGCGCGTGCACACCGATGGTAAGAGCGCCCGGGGGAGCTCCTGGGGGGCCACCCCGTCCCCCACTGGGGGGACCCTCCTCGCCAGCACCCCAAAACGGTGCCGTGGGGGCAAGGGCAGGGCTCAGAGGGCTCGTGGTGAGCCCGGGCAGTGGTTGGTGGCTTCCCAGAGCCACATCACTGTGCCCCCGTGGGGGTCTGACTGTGCCCCCCAGGTCCTGGGAGGGGTGGGGGCAGAACTGGGGGGGGGGCTGGAGGTGCCCCCCGACCCTGGGGAGGCTGCACGAGCCACTAACACACCCAGTAACCCCACTAACCCCAGTAATCCCCAGCCACGGCACGTTGGGCACGGGGACAGGGGGGAGGTGGGGACACCACAGTGGTGGGGGGTTCATCATTGTGGTGAGGGTGTTGTGGTGGGATCATCGTGGTGGTGGGGATGGTGTGGTGGTGGTGGGGTCACTGTGGTGGTGGGGACGATGAGGTGGGGTCACTGTGGTGGTGAGGATGATGAGGTGGGGTCACTGTGGTGGTGGGGACGATGAGGTGGGGTTACTGTGGTGGTGGGGACGATGAGGTGGGGACACGGCGGTGACGGGGCGGTCGTCGCGGCGGTGGCGGGAACGTTGTGGTGGCTGCCCCTCCTCCTTGCCTCGGTGGCGGAGCTCACCTGGGACATTTTGCCGTCCACGGGCCGCCCTGGTGGCCCGTCAGCAGCCTGGCTCTCGCTCTGCCCGCGCCTCTAACACCCACTAATCCCCTCTCACCCCCTCTAACCCACCCACCCGCTCGCCCTTCCCCGCTCCGAAGGGGCTGCCAACGTCCCCCCGCCCCCGGGCACCTCCTGGGTCACCTCCCCCGTGGCCGTGACCGTGTCCTCTCCGTCCCCAGGCAGCCTCTGGCGCTACGTCCGAGCCAGTGCCTCCTATACCCCCTACCTGCCTCCGCTCTGCGACCCCAAGGACAGCCACTGGCTGGTGGACGGCTGCTATGTTAACAATGTCCCAGGTCAGCACCTCGCTCGCCGGGGCCACCGGCCTCCCCTTCCAAAAACCCACCTCCTCCCACCCCCCCACCCCCCCGAAAAAACCACGGCCACCCTCCAAAAAAACCACCGCCACCCCCCCCAAAAAACCCCCCCCCCCCCCCCAAAACACCCACATCTGCCCCCTAAAACACCCACGTCCCGTCCCACCTCGAGCCACTTGGACTTTGCAAAGGGCCGGTCAGGGCGCGCCACGGGCTCCTCTGCCACCCGGGGGTGCCTGCCGGGCGCCCGTGGGGTGCAGATGCGCCGCGGGCAGGGCGAGGGGCGAGGGGCAGCCCCCCCACCCCGGACCGGGGGGTGCGGGGCGGGCGGCGCTGACGCCGTTTGTTCCCGCCGGCGCAGGCTCGCTCTGGCGCTACGTGCGAGCCAGCATGACCCTCTCGGGGTACCTCCCGCCCCTCTGCGACCCCAAGGACGGCAACTTGCTGATGGACGGGGGTTACATCAACAACCTGCCAGGCAAGTAGCGGCTCCACCGCCAGCGCCGGTGCCGGGAACGGCTCCACCGCCGGCACCGGGAGCGACCCCGCCGGGGGCGCAGGCGGGCGGCGGGGCGGGGGCTGCGCGGCCCCCACCAGGTGGGATCTCTGCGGACGGAGGTGTCGAGGCCGGATTTGGGACGTCTGGTTT
>NW_020887563.1:0-3910 GCF_003945725.1 Corapipo altera
CAGGTTTCCCACACGGGACTTTCACCTCCCTTTAAACTCAGTGCAATAAACTCCATGATTCTCCCATCCCTGAAAAAATATACAAGTACCTGAAAATAATGGAGTAAAATGCACTTTTCTATGTATCTTTTATAAAACGAGCTCATAGCAGACCCCAAATTCCTGCCATCTCCCTCTCTGGCCATATTCCTGCCCTCCCCTCACTGGGAACTGCCCAGTTGGGTACAGCTCCTCTTCCCCTCTTTCCTGGCCACCAGCTGCTCTGGGTTATTTTGGGAATACTTCCTAAACCTTATAAATTACAAAAACCCACAGGATTTTTTTACCCACACCAAACCTCCTCGTGTCTTTATAACAAGCTCCAGCAACATCCCAAATTCCTGAAACAACCCCAGGCTGGGAAGCCCCCCTGTGTCACACTGGGTTTGTGTGGCTTCCCAACAACTTCCCTGCCTCCTCTCTCTCCTTGTGCCACGGAACAGGCAGAGGTTCCCCACTTCCCTCCCATCAGCCACTCAGTATTTTCAATATTCTTCCCATATTTCCTCCCGTTCATCTGGTTTCTAAGGTAACAATCCCGCTCTCCTAAATCTCTCTTCAAAGCAGAGGCTTTTCTTCCCCTCATCCCTGATGGTTTTCAGGAAACCTTTCACCTCCCCTGTCCTTGCCACGGGCAGCACTCGGAGGTGCCATCCCTGGCTTTGACCAAGGCTGTTCTCCATCCCATAATCCACCATTGGCTCCTCTAACATCGCTCTGCTTTCTTCTGGAGTTGCCCATGGAGCAGATGCCTCCTTTGAGCTGTTTGGAAAACATCCTGCAACTTTTCCTGAGTTAAACTATTAATTAAGAGCCCCGGCAGGTACTTGACTGGTTCGGTTTTCTTCCCCTGGAGCAGCTATTTTACATTTGGTTTTGCTATTTTTCATTCATTGATGTGTTTCTTTTTCCATAAATTCCCCACTCGGGTGAGATCCCCCTGCAGAGCTGAGTCACAGTCCTGGGAACAACAGCAGGAGGACGTGGAGCTGCTGGAGAGAGTCCAGAGGAGGCCCCAGAGCTGCTGCCAGGGCTGGAGCCCCTCTGCTCTGGAGCCAGGCTGGGAGAGCTGGGGGGGTTCCCCTGGAGAAGAGAAGGCTCCAGGGAGAGCTGAGAGCCCCTGGCAGGGCCTAAAGGGGCTCCAGGAGAGCTGGAGAGGGACTGGGGACAAGGGATGGAGGGACAGGACACAGGGAATGGCTTCCCACTGCCAGAGGGCAGGGAGAGATGGGATATTGGGAAGGAATTCCTGGATAGGAGGGTGGTTGGGCCCTGGCACAGGTTGCCCAGAGAAGCTGTGGCTGCCCCTGGATCCTTGGAAGTGTCCAAGGCTGCACTGGAGCAACCTGGGAGAGTGGAAAGTGTCCCTGTCCATGGCAGAGGGGTGGAACTGGATGAGTTTTAAGGTCCCTTCCCACCCAAACTGCTCCATGATTCCATGGTTCTGACAGGACTCTGAAAGCAAAGCCTGACCCTGCAGTCACCAAAAGGAACCTCCTGCTGTCCCACAGCCCCACAGCACATGGGTGGCACAGAGCCACCCCCCGGCACCAGGATGGGTGCCCGTGCCCATCCTACAGCGTGACCAGCGTTGGAGCCAACATTCCCACTGGAATGGCCGGCAAGTGACGGGGAGCAGCGGGATAATCGTGGGATCCACTGTGCTCCCACACCCACGGGTCACCAGAACCACAAGGACACCATCCAGCAACACTCAGGGATGGGACAAGGGTGCCCACCACACAGTGCCAAGCTGGTGGGTTTGGCTGAGCGACTGGATCCGTGGGTGGCACATCAGCAACCACAACACCACGACAGCCACAACAACCACGACAACCACGACGTCCCTGACAACCACGGCACCCACGGGTGGGCTGGGATGTGCCGGGCGTTGCCTTCCCTGCAAGGTGCCACCTCCCAGGATTAGTTTTCCAGACACACATCCATTGCCATGGCAACGCCAGCGCGACGCGGGCTCAGCACCTTCCTGAGAG
Organism: Corapipo altera; assembly: GCF_003945725.1. NCBI lineage: Eukaryota > Metazoa > Chordata > Aves > Passeriformes > Pipridae > Corapipo > Corapipo altera. The sequence goes on from NW_020887563.1 coordinate 2,034, forward strand.
CCACGGACACACCGGGGGCTGGGCAGGGGATGGGGGGAACCCCCCTGGTGCCTGTGCCAAGGCCTGCACCCAGGAGCTTCACCAGGCTCCACCAGTCCTCCTGCCTCCCCCTGGGATCCCATGGTGCCCGATCCCATGGGGCTCAATCCCATACAGGTGTATGGGCAGCACCCTCTGGCCATGGCACGGGACACCCTCCCTCTGGCCCTTGGCCAGCCCTGCTCCTCACAGGAGCCCTTCCTGCTTCCCACCCAGGACCTCGTGGTGCCCGATCCCACACAGGTGTGAGGGCACACACCAGCCATGGCATGGGACACCTTCACTCTGCTCCTCTTGGCCAGCCCTGCTCCTCACAGGAGCTTCATCAGGGCTCCACCACCCTTCCCACTTCCCATCTGGCATCCTGTGCTGCCCGATCCCATACCAGTGTCGGGGCATGTGCCAGCCACAGGACACCTTCACTCTGTTCCCCTTGGCCATCCAACTCCTTGCAGGAGCTTCACCAAGCTCTGCCAGCCTTCCCACTTCCCACCTGGCATCCTGCAGTGCCCAATCCCATACAGGGATCATGAGGGGCACGTGCCAGCCATGGAACACCTTTCTCTGTTCCCCTTGGCCAGCCTCGTTCCTTGCAGGAACTTCACTGGGCCCCAGCAGCCTTCCTGCTCCCCACTTGGGATGCCACACAGGTGCCTGATCCCATACAGGTGTGAGGGCATGTGCCAAGCACGGGACACCCTCGCTCTGCCTCTTGACCAGCCAGCTCCTTGCAGGAGCTTCACTGGGCCCCAGTCTGCTTCCTGCTTCCCACCTGGGATGCCATACAGGTGTCTGATCCCATACACGTGTGAGGGCACGTGCCATGGGACACCTTGGCTCTGTTCCCCTTGGCCAGCCTTGTTCCTTGCAGGAGCTTCACTGGGCCCCAGCGGCCTTCCTGCTTCCCACCTGGGATGCCACACAGCTGCCTGATCCCATATAGGTGTGAGAGCACATGCCAGCCACAGGACACCCTCACTCTGGCTCTTGACCAGCCAACTCCTTGCAGGAGCTTCACCAAGCTCCACCACCCTTCCCAATTCCCACCCGGGATCCCGTGGTGCCCGATCCCATATAGGCACGGGGGCACAACCCACCCACACCATGGCACACCCTCTCCCCCGCTCCCCCGTGCCCACCCGTACCTGGCCTTGCCGCGGCTGCTCCTGCGGAGCGTGGGCAGGTCGGCCTCCTTCTCCTCCTGCACGCGCTGCAGGGAGGGCGAGCGGCTGTGGGCGCTGCGGGCGCTGCCCGAGCCGGCCAGGCCGCCGTCCCCCGCCGCCACCACCACCCCGGCCGCCGCCTCCTGCATCTGCACCAGCAGCTGGGGCGGGAGGCTGCGCAGCGACGGCACCGGCGAGTAGGACGCGCGGCTCTCGGCCTTCAGGTTGTTGTCGCTGGCCGAGCGCTGCAGCAGGCGCGGGGACGCCAGGCCGCCGCCGCCCAGGATCCGCCGCCGCTTCGTGTAGCTCGGCGTCTCTCGGAAAGGCACTGGGGGAGACACGGAAAGGGGGGTTGTTAGGCCGTGGGAGGGAGGGTGGTGTTGGCTGCGCTCGGGTTGGGAGGTGGTGGTTGGTTGGGAGGTGGTGGTTGGTTGGGAGGTGAGGGTTGGTTGGGAGGTGGTGGTTGGTTGGGAGGTGGTGGTTGGTTGGGAGGTGAGGGTTGTTTGGGAGGTGATGGTTTCTTGGGAGGTGGTGGTTGGTTGGGAGGTGGTGGTTGGTTGGGAGGTGGTGGTTGATTGGGAGGTGGTGGTTGGTTGGAAGGTGGTGGTTGGTTGGGAGGTGAGGGTTGGTTGGGAGGTGAGGGTTGGTTGGGAGGTGGTGGTTGGTTGGGAGGTG
>NW_020887564.1:0-294 GCF_003945725.1 Corapipo altera
GGAGCACGGGGAGACTGAAGGTGTAAATCCCAAGGGTTCCTTTGGTGCGATCCCTCCAGCTCGGGCTGTTCCCGTGTTTCCAGCACCGGGACCAAGGTGCTTATGGAATCTGGGGCTGTGCCGCGATGGAATCCGGGAATTTTGGGACTCCGGGAGCCGAATTCCATGGAGACACAGTGCGAGGGCCGCCCTGGAGCCGCCGGGGAGCTCCGCTCCTGGGGGCGGGAATGTTTTTTTTTGGGATGTCCGGCTGGCGCGAGGCAGGGTTTTGAGATGAAGATCGAGCTGAGGGGG
>NW_020887564.1:394-3081 GCF_003945725.1 Corapipo altera
GAGGCAGGGTTTTGAGATGCAGATCGAGCTGAGGGGGGGGGGGGGGGAATCCCTGGGACTGTGAAATTCCAGCCTTTGGAATAACAAAGGGCACGAAAGCGGGGTCAGCGCCCTTCAAGGGCGCCGGGAGACACTGATCCATGAGGAAGAGTGGGACGGGAGCACGGGGAGACTGAAGGTGCAAATCCCAGGGGTTCCTTTGGCAGCTCGGGCTGTTCCCGTGTTTCCAGCACCAGGAAACACGATGGGAAGGAAACTTGGGAGACTTGGGGTGTGCGGGGGGGAGTCCTGGAGCAGGTCATGGAGCTGCTGCTGGAAAAGGGGCTGCGATCCCAGCAGGGAAAAATCTGCGGGGCTGGCATTGGGATGGCCGGGGAGGCTTGGGAATGGTGGGGCTGGGGGAGTTTTCCTGACGGGTTTTCAGCAGGATCAGCTTTGGGAAATCAGCCGTTCTTTATCCCTGCCCGGGGTGGTTGTTTGTGTCCCTCATCCCAGGCAGGAGGAGCTGGAGCTGCTGGAAGTTGGGTGTGAGCAGGGACACAACCCCAGCGATCTGTAAATGCTGCTGCTCCCTACATTTAAACGAGTTTAAAAGGGAAAAAACCAAACAAACAAAAACAGATTCCACGTATTTTAGAGCTCTGAAATGCTGGGTTTAATGGGAATTTGTGGAGTGAAGGATCTTGGACCGCTCTGCGAGCCATCTCTGCCTGGAACTCTGAGATGCTGGATTTAGTGGGAATTTGTGGAGTGAAGGGTCTTGGACGAGCCATCTCCACCTGGAATTTCCTGCAGGACGGGGCTGGCTGATACAACACCAGCCTTTTCACCTGGATTTAATTCACCTTAATTCACTCATTTTGACTCCCCCTCGCAACTCTTTCTCACCCTCAGCAGTCACAAACATCCCTCAAACCCGGGACATCTCCCAGCTGAGTTCTGGAGCTTCTGGCGCTCGAGGGAGGTGATTTTGAGGTGGGGAAATTCAACCCTTTTAAACTTTCCCCCCCCCCCTTTCGCAGCGGAAAAACACACCCCGAGGGCCATCAGGAAATACGGCGACAAGAGGGACATTCCCTTAAAAGTGGCCTCCCTCCTGCCGGGGCTCCACTACGCCCTGAGGAAAGCCGGGAGCAGCCCATGGAATGACTCCGTCAGCGCCAGCACGAGGATCAAGCAGCACTTCCAGGAATACTCGAGGCTGGGGCAGGACCCGGAGCCCGAGGGCGGCGACCACCTGACCTTTCCTCCCGCAGAGGAGGGATCCAACCCCTTCCAGAGATTCCCAGAGAAGTCCCTGTGCCAGCTGCGCCACTACCTCCAAAATCCCAAGAGCTACACCCTGAAGCTGTCGGCGGCCACCGGCTGCTTGAAGGGGGACGGGCAGTCCCTGCTCGGCGCCGCTGCTGCTGCTCCTTCCCCGGATCCCAGGAGGGAATCCCCCAATTCCCAGGGCGGGGCAGAGCCCGAGGAAGATTCCAGCGATCCCTGGGGGGAGCAGGGAAGGAGGAAATCCACCCGGCTCCTCATGAGCAGGAAGAGGGGCTCGGCGGAGGCGACCGCGGGAGACGACGGCAGGAGCCCCAAGAGGAAATCCAGCGCCGCTCCCTCTTCCAAAAGGGCGGGATCCGCAGGGAATTCCAAGGGGTCCTTGCTTAAGTTGGCCAATCTGCAGCTTCCACACGGGAGGAAAAGAGGTAAGGGCTGGATAAATGGGGCTGACTTCATCCAGGTGGGACAGTCGGGGTTCGCTTGGAGTCGTCCCAGGGGCTGACTTCGTCCAGGTGGGAAACTTGGAGTGCACTTGGAGTCATCCCAAGGGGCCCAGAGCAGGCAGAGACCTCCTGGCAGCACCCAAACAAATCTGGGGTGGTGTTTCCTCAGTGTCTTGTTCTCCTGGGAAGGAGAACTGAAGGAAAAAAAGAGAGAACCCAGGGAATGTCAGTGAAAAGCCTGAGAGTGGGTGTTGTTCCCTTCCTTTGCTTCCAGGTGACAGGGACATCATCAGGTCATGGCAGTGAACTTATTACCAAGTGATTATTTATTTATTGTTTATTTATGACCATTTATTTATTACCAAACGATTATTTATTTATTTATTATTTATTTTTGACCGTATATTAGTAGATCAGAGCAGGATGATGAGAAGTGAGACAAATCCTACAAACACCTCCCTCCTTCCCAGGCTTGATTTTATTCCTGATTCCTCTTTAGTCTTTGCCATCCCCCAAGGTGCCCAGAGCAGGCAGAGAACTCCTGGCAGCACCCAAACAAATCTGGGGTGGTGTTTCCACAGCCTCTTGTTCTCCTGGGAAGGAGAACTGAAGGAAAAAAAGAGGCAACCCAGGGAATGTCAGTGAAAAGCCTGAGAGTGGCTGTTGTTCCCTTGCTTTGCTTCCAGGTGACATCAGCAGGTCATGGCAGTGAACTTATTACCAAATTCTTATTTATTTATTGTTTATTTATGACCATTTATTTATTACCAAACGATTATTTATTTATTATTTATTTATTTTTGACCGTATATTAGTAGATCAGAGCAGGATGATGAGAAGTGAAACAAATCCTACAAACATCTCCCCTCTTCCCAGGTTGAACTTTATCCCTGATTCCTCTTTAGTCTTTGCCATCCCCCAAGGGGCCCAGAGCAGGCAGAGAACTCCTGGCAGCACCCAAACAAATCTGGG
>NW_020887564.1:3181-3910 GCF_003945725.1 Corapipo altera
AGCAGGTCATGGCAGTGAACTTATTACCAAGTGATTATTTATTTATTATTTATTTTTGACCATGTATTAGTTAATCAGAGCAGGATGATGAGAAGTGAAACAAATCCTACAAACATCTCCCCTCTTCCCAGGTTGAGCTTTATCCCTGATTCCTCTTTAGTCTTTGCCATCCCCCAAGGTACCCAGAGCTCCTGGCAGCATCCAAACAAATCTGGAGAGATGTTTCCACAGCCTCTTGTTCTCCTGGGAAGGAGAACTGAAGGAAAAAGAAGGAACTCAGAGCTAGGACAGGGAATGTCAGTGAAAAGCCTGAGAGTGGGTGTTGTTCCCTTCCTTTGCTTCCAGGTGACAGGGACATCATCAGGTCATGGCAGTGAACGTATTACCAAGTGATTATTTATTTATTGTTTATTTATGACCATTTATTTATTACCAAATGATTATTTATTTATTATTTATTTTTGACCATATATTAGTAGATCAGAGCAGGATGATGAGAAGTGAAACAAATCCTACAAACACCTTCCTCCTTCCCAGACTGAACTTTATTCCTGATTCCTCTTTAGTCTTTGCCATCCCCCAGCGTGCCCAGAGCTCCTGGCAGCACCCAAACAAATCTGTGGAAATGTTTCCTCAGTCTCTTGTTCTCCTGGGAAGGAGAACTGAAGGAAAAAAAGAGGGAACCCAGGGAATGTCAGTGAAATGCCTGAGAGTGGGTGTTGTTCCCTT
>NW_020887565.1:0-3908 GCF_003945725.1 Corapipo altera
CCCCCTGCCTGGGGCTGCTCCTCCCCGGGGAGGGCACAGAAGCCCCTGAGCTGCCCCTGCAGCAACTCCCAGCTCAGAGCAGCTGCCGGGACCCCCCACTCTTTGGGGGGCAGGCAGGGGGTGCTGGGGACTCCCAGGGCTTCCCCGTGGGCACAAAGGACGGGGGGAGCCCTCCTTGGAGCGGCAAGGACAGAGCCCAGAGGAAAACCGTGCCAGCTCTGCCAAGCCAGGCTGCGAGAGAAGCTGAGCAGAGAGCCCTCGGTGCCCGGGCAGCGCCCCAGAAGCCCCAGTTGCCAAGTCCCTGCCAGCGGGCTGGCGTCCCCCCGGCCATACCTTGCACAGCTTGGGGGCCCGGCACTGGGAGCCCACATCCACCACGTAAATGCGGGAGGAAATCAGACAGGGCAGCACCAGCTTGGTCCTCCTCGCGGGGCCATTGTCAAAGCAGCCGCAGCCAGAGCTCCACCCCGAGCAGTGCAGCTCGTCCTTGAGGTTGGGCATGGGCAGCCGGTGGATCACCTGCGGCGGCCAAGGCAGAGTTAGGGGGGAGGCACCGCGCCAATCCTGCTGCTGCCAGGGCCGGGGGCTCTCGGGGGCCTCCCTGGCCAGGGGCTGCCACTGCCCGGGCACAGCCGGGGGGACAACGCTGCTCCCTGCCCTGGGCACTGCTCTGCCAAAGGGGGGTTATTCCCACCACTGCTCAGCCCATTCCACTGCAATCCAGGAGAACACTCCCGGGGAGAAGGGATGTTCCTCCTCCTGCCACAGCTGGGGCTTTGCTCTGCAAACTCCTCCCCAGGAGCGAGTTTAAAATGCTCTGAGATTGTTCAGGAGCCTGTTCTGGCTTGGGAGGGACTTTTCCTTCTGGGCCCTTGTAGCCGTGGGCTGCTCGGGTGATCCCTGCACCCTGGATGTGTGACTGTGCCTTGGCAGCCTCCAGGGGCAGGGAAATGCCCGTGTGCCAGCTGGGATGGGCACAGGGCAGCACGAGGGAACATCCCTGACATCTCAGCATGAGAGAAACCTGCTGGAATCTGCTCCAGGACACTTGAACCCCCTGGGACACCCCCACGTTCCCCTCCTGCCAGGTGATCCCCAGCTCGTGCTCCAGGGCTCAGAACCACGCCAGGATCCTCTGGAAGGGAGTTGGGAAGTGACTCAGAGCCAACACCGAGATGGAGACGAGCCAGGAGCACACGGGAGAGTGGGAAGAGAGCAGGAAGGTGGGACTGTGAGCAGAAAACCCCCCTGGCTGGTGCAGGACACCAGAGAGGGGAAAGGAGTCAGGACAAAGCTCACGAGAGGTTTCCCAGGTGGCTCCTGCCAGGGGACAAGAAGCAGGATGAGGCAGATGCAGGATGAGGAGGTGCAAGGCAGGGGCAGAGGGGCCATCAAGAAAACTGCTTTTCCCCAGCACAGCAGAGAGAATGTCCCAACTCTGGAGGCCTTTGAAGCAGAAGAAGCAGCAGCAAGTCACCAACCCAGCAAGAGCAGAGAGGAACAGGTACCTGGCCATAGCAGGGAGACCTGGGGTTGAGGTCCACGGTGGCCAGGAAATCAGGTTGGTCGATGCAGGTGGATCTGTAGGTGCAGGTCACGTAGGCAACCTCCTCCCGAGGGGCTGGCACACAAAACTCGGCTTTAAAACACCCTCAGGGCCGTCAGAGAGGACAGCGAGAGCTGCAGCAAAAACTCCCAACCGGCCCCCAACTCATGTTCGGGACCCGACCCCGACCCGACCCCTCCCCAGCCCCGGCCCCGCCCCAGAGGCGGGAGCACGGCCAAGGGGTCCCAGAGTTCACCCCCCTGGGGAAGGGGCTGCCGGGGGTCCCACAGACACCAAATCCTCCCCCAGGGCCCCCTCGCCACCCCCTGCCCGGGACTCGCCTTTGGCCACGTCGGGGCAGCACGTGGGGTACTCGTAGCACTGAGCTCTGCATCGGTCTGGGGGGAGAGCAGAGAACGGGAGCCTGGGCTGGGCCCGCGCCTCCGGGGGCTCCTCTGCCGAGGCTCCTCTGCCCACCCCGGCCACCTTCCCCCGGCCCGGCTGGCCCCGGGCACCGCCGGGACACGGCCCAGCCCCGGGACAGGGATCCTCCTCCCTGCGGGGCCGGCGGGGACATCCCCGGGCCGGGCCCCGCTCTCCGTCCCCTCCCGCCCCCTCCGAGCCCTCCCCGAGCCCTCCCCGCTGCAGGGACGGGCACGGAGCTGTCCCAGAGCCGGGGCTGAATGGAAGGGCCAGCCTGGCACGTTCCCTTGGATGCCGGATGCCCCGAGGATGCCCCGAGGATGCCCCGGCCACGGAGGAGGCTCCCGAGGCCAAAGGGAAGCCCCACCTTGGGCAGCGCCGGCCCCGAGGGCCGAGGCTCGGTGCCCCCTTCCCCTCCCTGCAGGGGCACAGCCCCCCGTGCCCCTCGGTGCCCCCTTCCCCTCCCTGCAGGGGCACAGCCCCCCGGTGCCAGGGGGGGATCGGGCAGCCCCCAGACGGGGCTGGAGCCGCCCGGGGGGGCTGCAGGGGGGTCTCTTACCCATGGCTGGAGCCTGGGGGTGCTGGAGCCTGGGGGTGGCTGTGCTGGCGGCAGAGGGGCCGGGGCTGGAGCTGCAGCTGCTTCTCCCGCTGGAGCGGCTTGTGCCGGGCCGGGAGCTGCGGGGGGATTTATATCCCCGGCCCGGGCCGGGGGCAGCGGGGAAGCCGCCAAGGGAGGGGCCGGGGCTGCCCAGCGCTTGGGAGGGGCCGCACCAGCCCCGCCGCTTCTTTCCGCCTCCCCACGCCCCATCTGGGGCCAGATCTGCTGCCCCGGCAGCTCTTTGCCCCGCACACGAACCTCCCGCATCTCAGCCCGGCGGGTTTGACCCCCCCCGGGAACGGCTTCCCCCTCCTGCCCGGCCCCGCGCTCCTGCCCCCCCAAATCCCGACCCGCGGGATGCGCAGCCCGGCGGGATCAGCCCCGGGATCAGCCCCGCGGGAGCCGGGCACGCCGAGCCCCCCGAGGGCACCGCTGGGCTCTGCACCCACCCACCCTCGGGGCTTCGAAGGCTCCGGGGGCTCCCGGGGCTCCCTCGGGGCAGCTCCAGAGGGGCCTCTGCCCACAGACGGGGCTTGGGGAGCTCCGGGACACGGGGATGGGCTCGGGCAGCGCCCTTGGTGCATCCAGAGGGCTGGGAAGCAGCCGGGGGGAGTGGGAGCCTCGGGAAACACAACCCGGGCCCCTGCCCAGGGTCTGGGCACGGCTCTGCCTCCCGGGCTCACGTTGCCCCGGGGGAAAGTCGGCCCAGCTGGGGAAAAGTGGAGCCTGTGGGGTCTGGGGGGCTCAGCAGGGCCGGGGCAGCCCCTGCTCGCTGTGCCCAGCTCTGCCCCAGCCACACCCCCGGCCCAGGGCTGGCACCGGGGGCTTGGGGGACCCCAAACCGGGCTGAACTGGCCCCAGAACCCCCCCGGGAAGGGCACAGACCCCTTCAAGGGCCCGGGGGTGGCAGAAGGGCCCCCCCTCCTGAGGCCCCTCCAGCCTGGCTGCCACCAGCTGCCCAATTCCAGCAGGAAGGAACACTCAGGCCCCTGGAACGTGCATCAGATCTTGGGGAAGAGCTCCCCAATCAGTGGGCACATCCCAGGCCCAGCTAATTGCTGCCCAGGAATGCAGGAACATCCCAGGGGGCCATTAGAGAGCCCTGGGCAGGTCCCACCACCGGCAGGGAGGGCACAGCTCAGCCCCCTGCCCTGGGCTGCCAGCCCTGCCTCTGCTGCCACAGCAGCCCCTGGCACGTGGCCCAGGGGCACAGGGCAGCAGCCCAGCCCTCCCCGGGCCCTCCTGCACACCCAAAGGGCTGCCCTTGCCACCACTCGGGGCCCTGGGGCACAAAACCAGGGGCAAAGGGGGCACAGGGACCAGCCCCAGCCCCACACAGAC
>NW_020887566.1:0-3907 GCF_003945725.1 Corapipo altera
GGGGCTGCACTGAAAACAGAAAACCGGGACATGGTGTTTTGAGCTTCAGGACATTATTTCCTTTTCCCGCTCTTCCATCTCTTTCCTTTGCTTTCTGTGTCTCCCCAGGCCAGCCAAGGGGGATCTGTCGCCCTTTCTGCCTCTGCAGGGCAGGCAGATGGACACCCTGCAGGAGCTCCACTGCATCTTAGTGGCTGCTCCTTTTGCTCTCTGTGAGCCACCTCCTTTGCTTCTTTAGGCTCATTAAAGTTGTGCATTCAAGCCTGAGCCTCAGAGTCTTCTTTCAATCTGTCCATCTCTTTCAGCCTATTCAGGGAAGAAAGGTGGAGGAAGCAGATCGCAGTGGGTTTTGTTTTGTGCATTTTGTGATAGAGCTGTCAAAATCATCCCTGCTAACTGCACAGTGAAAGGGCTTTAGGAACACCACGCCTCAAAGGATGGCAGCAGTGAGGATGGGAAACCACAGTGTCTGGGGAAAGCCCACAACTTCATCTCTTCCTTCTCCTCTTCTCCATTGCCCTTTCTAGTGCCCATGAGCAGCACACATGGTCAATGGCAGATGACACCCATACCTCTCACAGTCCTTCAGGCCCTGGCAGGGCCCAGCTGCTCTCCAGACATCCAGGGCTGAGACAACTCTCCGGCTGGGATCAGTATCTGCCACGATCAGGCTACGCAGTGCAGTTTCCATTCCTTGAACCCAACACCCCCAGGGCAAATCACAGCTCCAGCTGAGCACCCAGTGCCCAAAGAGCCACTTTCTGGCCACCACACCTCCACTCACAGGCAGAGGGGAGCTGGGCAGATGATGCATAGAGCACCCCCACAGCCACTTTGGCTCTCTGCAAGACAATTCTCCCTTGACTCCTCATGGATTTTTTTCAGATGTCCATCTACCATGAATTGGAGCAAATGACTTTTCGCTTCCTCATTAATTCACGTTTGCATATGGTTTTCAATGGCATCTTTGTACACCTTGGACTTCAGCCCCAAGAAAAACTCTAAATCCTGGCATCCCTTGCTTATCCGTGGTCGCCTGGCTGCAAAAAAAGGGACTCCAGAAGGCAAAGCTGGGCTCAAAATAATGGCTCAGGCACACAGCACCTCATGGACCACGTGAAGTTCCCCTTGTGCTTTCCTGCACAGACACCATCCTTGTCCACCTCACTGGGCGCTGGGCAGCTTCAGTGGTACAGGACGGGCACCAGCCCTATCCCAGCACAAACACTGAGAATGACCCTGCTCGTACTCATCTTCCCTGGCTCACCCAGTGCTCTGAGGCAGGGCCAGCCCCAGCTCTCTTCACACCCCAGTGCTTCTCGCTTCCTGGCCAGGCTGTGCCTGGTCTTCCAAGAGTCTCTGGCCATGGAAGATCTGTCCTCCAACAGACCTTGCACTCCATGGGCAACCACATGGGAACACTGAGGGGCAGGGCTGTGCCCTCAGAGGAGTATTTCTTCTCCCCACCGTGGGCTCTGCAGGAAACAGGACCAGTCTGGGCAGTTCCACTGCGTGGACCAGTACTCACACTAAGCCCAGGAAGGCACAGCCCAGAATGGATCCAAGCCACACTGTACTCTGGGCTTGGGAAATTGGACCCCGGGTACGCCAGGATGGAGCCCTTCCAAGGGCAGCAGAACTGGCCTCTGCAAGTGCTAGATAATCCATACATTCCTCTGGGTACCTCTATCTGCCGCCTGAGACAGAAGTCCAATTGGTCCTGCTGACTCACCCATTGGCACTTCTCTTTTATCTTGGTTATCACAAGAGAAGATGTTCTCTTCCTCAAGTCCCCTTGTGTTACTCTGTATTCATGCTTAATTAGATGCTGTTATTTTTTGGTCTGTGGTTGGCCCAGCCACTTGTGAGAATTTATTCTTTTCCTGCCAAGTGATGTCAATACAAGCACTGATAAATGAGAACTTTAGTCTTTGAAGGGAGCATCCTGTATAAACCGTAATTAATTGGTACCTCACTATTGGTTGGTGGCCCTTCAAGGGCATTTGAAGAAGAAAGGGAAGAGGTGGAGGATGAAGTAAGTCCCCAGACTCATTTAGGAAAGCTTCCCTTAGGTGCAGCACGCAGGCGCGGGGACATTCCAGAGTACCCACACGTGCAGAAGAGATGCCACTTGTATAACGGAGGGAGAAACTAAAGGCCTCCAGCTGGGTGGTGCTGGTCACACTTGCCCAGGTAGAACGTCATCAGTTAATTGTATAAAAAGCAGAGAGCTCGTGCTGGGAGCAGAACTCAAGCTTCACATCAAAGGACAACGCCGCCTTTTGCGGGGACACCCGCTATCTTGTGAGCCTGCCGACACTCCGAGGATGCAGCTCCTGCTGTGGGGAATTCTAGGCATTCTGGGGTTGGTAAGAAAACTTCGTAAGCAACATCCAAGTGAGGGGGAGTCATACTGAGAGCTTATTTTCCTCCCCTTTCCTCTCTTTCGGGTTCTTGTTTTGTTGGTCACCTCTTGGTAAGAAATATTGTTTTTGTTGAGCTTTCAACCGTGTGTGGTTTCAGTTTTGGCATCCTTCCCTGCTACATACTCCCTGTCTGCAGTGTATGGAATCTTCATGTCATCAGCACCGGGAGATAAATAGGACATCAGCCAAGCACATCCCAGTTTCTCCCGGGTATGGATATATATGTTCTCCACTGGGAATTCCATGGCTGCACTGAAGGGCAGGGCTGTGCAGAAGGCCCTGTAGTGGTGGGGATGTGGTTAAACTGACAGATGGTAAATTTAGATTAAATATTAGGAAGAAATTCTTCTCTGTGAGGGTGGTGATGCACTGGAACATGAGGGTGTATGGAGAGCTTATGGATGCTCCATCCCTTCAAGTGTTCAGAGCAGGTTGGATGGGGCTTGGAGCAGCCTGGTCTAGTGAAAAGCATCCTTGCCCTTGGCGGATGGATGGGATTAGATGATTCTGTCAATCCATTCTATCCCAAACCATTCTATGACTCTTTGATCTCTGGGTTGTCCATTACAGATCACCTTTGTTCCCCAGGGTCTGTCTTCCTTGACTGCTGCTCTTGGGCATTGCTTTGGTCAAAGGTTTCAGTCAGGAAGTCGTTGATGACAGACATCCATACATGGGAGGGGTGTTTTCAATTAATAGTGAAGCCATAAGTCATTTGCAAAAACTCAGCCAAATGTCATTTACCATTGCATAGCCTGAGTGTGGCTGATACCAGTCCTAACCTGTGAATTATCTCAGCCCTGCATGTCTGCACAGAGGCTTTGCCTGCCTGTGCTGAGGGACTATAGGAGGTACATATCTCATCTGCCTGTGCTCCTGTGTGCTTGGCATGGACCTCAGAGTGGGTGAAGCAGGGGGGAGAAGGAGGAGGTGATGTTGTGGGTTGTCCAATGACATTGTTGTTTCCCTTCCTCACTCCTGCCACCCTTTGGAGCCATGGGGTCCCTAACAATCATTGGCTGTGGAGTAGCCAGGAATGTTTTTTTCAGCTCCAAGGGAAAGGGCACAAGAGGGAGTTCCACTGTCTGCTTCCTTCACCTTCCCCGGTCAGATTGGAAGAGCTGCTAAAGAAAAAAAGGAGCATGTGGAGGCCCAGGTTTGGATGCACAACAACTTTAACAAGTCTAAAGAAGCAAAGGAGGTGGCTCACAGAGAGCAAAAGGAGCAACCACTGCAGTGGAGCTCCTACAGGGTGTCCATCTGCCTGCCCTGCAGAGGCAGAAAGGGCGACAGGTCCCCCTTGGCTGGCCTGGGGAGACACAGAAAGCAAAGGAAAGAGATGGAAGAGCTGGAGAAGGAAACGTCATCATGAAGTTCTAAACGAAATGTTCTAGAGTTGTGTTTTCAGTGCAGCACTATGATCAAATGTCTTGGAGGTTCTTGCCCCAGGATGTTGCCAGCAGCTTTAGCAGGGGGGACAT
>NW_020887567.1:0-3177 GCF_003945725.1 Corapipo altera
GGGGGGGGGGGGGGGGGGCTGGAGACCACCCCCACCCCTGAGGGGGCCACCTCACCTCCACCGTGATCTTCTCGCCCTCCTCCTTCCTGCCGTTGACGGCGGCCACGCGCCGCAGGACCTTCACGGCCCGCTCGGCCCTGCCCGAGAGCACGAGCCACCGCGCCGACTCCGCCAGCCACCTGCGCCGCGCCGGGGGACACTGAGGCGCGGGGGGCACCCCGCGGGGTGTCCCCCCTGCCCATGGTTCCCCCCTGGGGGACCCCGACGTCCTACCAGGAGTAGAGGAGGAAGACGAAGAAGGGCAGGGACACGGCGAGCTGGAGCCAGCGCCAGTGGGGGACGGCGTAGGCCACGCCGGCCAGGATGATCTGGCCCAGGGTGTAGGCGAAGCCGGTGATGGCCACGGTGATGGCACGGTAGGGCGTGGGGATCCACTCCACCACTGCGGGGGACCGGGGGGACGCGACTCACTCGGGGTGTCCCCACCCAGCTCCCTGACCCTCCCCGGTGATGCGGCCGCCCCGTCACGGCCAGACCTGGGAATTCCCTCTCCATGGCCATGGTGATGACCCCATCCATGACTGTTGGGTTGACCCCATCCATGACCACTGGGTTGACCCCATCCATGGCCATTGGGACATCCCTACCCATGACCATTGGGTTGTCCCCACCCATGACCGTTGGGTTGTCCCCATCCATGGCCATTGGGACATCCCTACCCATGACCACTGGGTTGACCCCCTCCACAGCCATGGGGTTGCCCTCCTCAAGAGCCACCAGGCCGTCCCCCGCCCTGGTCATGGGGCTGTCCCCTCCCCAGCCACCGTGTCCCTCACCGAGGCAGGCGATGCTGAGGCCGAAGCCGGACAGGGCCATCCCGCCGGCGAAGCGGAACACGCAGTAGGACGCGTAGTTGGGGGCGAAGGCCGTGCACGTCCCCATCACCCCCAGCTGCAGGTAGGACCACATCAACATGGCCTTGCGCCCAAACCTGCAACGGGGACACCGGGTGGCACTGGGAGACACTGGGAGACACTGGGTGACAGTGGGTGACACTGGGGGACACTGGTGACACTGGTGACACTGGTGATGGTCTGTCTGGGGACACGGAGGCCGGGGGGGCTGTGCTGCCCTTACCTGTCCGAGAGGCCCCCCAGGACCAGGGCGCCCACCAGGACCCCGGCCATGTAGATGGACTGGGCCATCTGCCGCAGCTGCCGGTAGCCACACACCAGGTCCCACTGCGGGGACAGGGCAGGTGAGGGCGACATCCACCCATCCCAACATCCATCCACCCATCCCAACATCCCAACATCCATCCCTTCCATCCATCCACCCATCCATCCACCCGTCCGTCCATCCCAACATCCACCCATCCATCCTTCATCCATCCCAACATCCCAACATCCATCCATCCATCCCAAAATCCATCCATCCATCCATCCCTCCATCCCAGCATCCCAACATCCATCCCTCCCACCATCCCATCACCCCTCCCTCCTTCCCTCCCTCCCTCCACCCCACATCACCCCTAAAGACCCCCCTCCCCCCATCCCCATGGAGATGTTGTCCCCCCTCCCCACGGTCCCCTCTCCCCTCCTCCCTGTCCCCCCATCCCCAAGCCCACCTCGGTGACGATGGTGGCCACGTAGACGCTGCGGTCGTACTCCCACCCGTCGTGACAGGGCTCCGTGGCCCGGGGGCCGCCGCTGCCGTTGGCGGGGGCCACGTAGCGCTGGCAGGACCCCAGGGTGGCATCGAGGGACCCCAGGGTGACGTTGGGCCACCCCAGCATGGCACCCGCGGGCCCCAGGGTGCCGTTGGAGGCGTCACCGGGCTGGACACGGGGGCCACCGGGGGACCTCGGGGTGGCATCGGGGAGCCCCGGGGTGGCATCGAGGGTCACACGGGTGGCACCGGGGGACCCCGGGGTGGCATCGGGTGACCCCGAGGTGCCGGAGTCCCCCGAGTTGCCGTCGGGGGTGGCCCCAGGGAGGCGGCAGCGGTGCGGGGGGACGGCGGCCGTGAAGTTCTGCAGCAGGTTGTGGCTCGCCATGAGCAGGATGGGCACGGACAGCAGGGCCGTCTGCAGCACCTGGAACCGGCCCAGGGCCCCCACCTGTGCCAGCACCGCCCCAAACGCCATGGCGGGGACACCTTGGGGACACCAGGACACAGGGACACTGCGGGACAAGGGGACGGTGTCACCCATGGGGACAGGGCCGTCTGTGGCACCTGGAACCGGCCCAGGGTCCCACCTGTGCCAGCACTGCCCCGAATGCCATGGCAGGGACACCTTGGGGACACCAGGGCAGGGGGACACTGCTGGACACGGGGACAGTGGGGACAGGGTCACCCGTGGGGACACCGTCACTCCTGGGGACACCGTCGGACACAGGGACACCGGGACTCAGGGACACCAACAGCCTTGGGGACACCATTGGACACAGGGACACCAGGACATCGTCACCCACGGGGACACCATCAGAGACAGGGACACCATCCCAGGGGACACGGCCACCCCCAGGGACACGGGGACACGGGATGGGGTCACGGGGACACCACCAGGAGTGTGGAGTGGGGACATGGGGACACAGAGATGGGGACAGGGGACATAGAGATGGGGAGGGGGACATGGGGACACACAGATGGGGACAGGGGACACAGGGACCCAGAGGGGACCCAGAGGGGACCCAGAGGGGCCGTGGTGACCCCCACGGACGTGGCTCAGCCTCAGCGGTGTCACCACTTGCGTCACACGTCCCCAACCCCTCCCCATGTCCCTGTGCCCCCTCCCGATGTCCCCGTCCCCTCCCAGCGGGTCCCTGTCCCCGCTCCACCTCGGTGGCTCCCCGGGGACAGGGACATCCGGCCAGCTGTGCCCCCCCGTCCCCGAGGGGAAGGTGTCCCTCCCCCCCAATGTCCCCAACCCCTCCCCGATGTCCCCAACCCCTCCCCGATGTCCCCAGCCCGTCCCATGTCACCACCAGGCCCTTGAATGTCCCCAACCTGTCCCTCGTCCCCCCCTCAGTGTCCCCATCCCATCCCATGTCCCCCCCCATGTCCCCCCATGTCCCCCCCAGTGTCCCCATTTGTCCTTGGGGTCCCTGTCCTGGGGTCACCTTGCTGTCCCCCCCCTCCCGTGTCCCTCCTGTGTCCCCCCCTCTGTGCCCACCT
>NW_020887567.1:3277-3905 GCF_003945725.1 Corapipo altera
AGTGTCCCTGTCCGGGTCCCCCCCTGTCCTCACTTGCTCTGGAGGTCTCGGGGGTCCCAATCCCGGTCCCCCCCCCATCTCACCTACTCTGAGGGTCCCGGGGGTCCCAGTCCGGGTCCCCCCCCGTTCTCAGCTGCTCTGGGAGTCCCGGGGGTCCCTGTCCGGGTTCTCACCTGCTCTGAGGGTCCCGGGGGTCCCAATCCCCGTCCCCCACCTGTTCTCAGCTGCTCTGGGGTTCCCGGGGGTCCCTGTCTGGGTTCTCACCTGCTCTGGGTGTCCCGGGGGCGTCTCTGGGGGTCCCGGGGGGTCTCTGGGGGTCCCGGTCGGGTCCCCTCCCGTTCTCACCTGCTCTGGGGGTCCCAGGGGTCCGGGTCGGATCCCGGGGGGTCTCTGGGGGTCCCGAGGGGTCTCTGGGGGTCCCGGTCGGGTCTCCTCCCGTTCTCACCTGCTCTGGGTGTCCCGGGGGCGTCTCTGGGGGTACCGGGGGGTCTCTGGGGGTCCCGGGGGGGTCTCTGGGGGTCCCAGTCGGGTCCCCTCCCATTCTCACCTGTTCTGGGGGTCCCAGGGGTCCGGGTCGGGTCCCGGGGGGTCTCTGGGGGTCCCGGGGGTCCGGGTCGGGTCCCGGGGG
>NW_020887568.1:0-3903 GCF_003945725.1 Corapipo altera
GACCAGGAAATCACCCCTGAGATCCTGAGTGAGGCTGAGCTTGAGATCCAGGGATCCAGCCAGGAAGTGGAAGAACAGGGAGACCTGGAAGAAAGCACAGCTGCAGAAACACAAGAAAGAGCAGCAGGGATAGAGAGCCCAGTCCCTGCCCCACAGAGCACCCCAGAGGGCAGCCAGGCCCTGCTGGGCACAGACCAGTCCAGCACGAGTGAACTCCTGAGCAAGGCTAAGCTTAAGATCCAGGGATCCAGCCAGGAGCGAGAGGAACAGGGAGACCTAGAACAAGACACGGATACAGAAACAGTAACAACATTTACAGCAGAAAGGGAAGGGAGCCTGGTCCCTCCCCCACAGAGCCCCTCAGAGAGCAGCCAGGCCCTGCTGGATACAGACCAGTCCAGCACCAGTGAAGTCCTGATCAAGGCTAAGCTTAAGGGATCCGGCCAGGAGCGAGGGGAACAGGAAGACCTGGAACAGACCTGGGATACTGAAACAATATCAACATTTACAGCAGAAAGGGAAGGGAGCCTGGTCCTGGCCCCACAGAGCCCCTGCAGCCCCTTCAGCCTCTCAGCTCCCAGCCTGGAAGCCCAGGCCCTCCGTGAGCAGGAGGAGGTGGCAGAGAGAGCATCATTCCTATCAGTGCAAGACACCGAGGAGGAGGCCGTGGCTGGGGAGGGCCAAGATTGGAAATATTATGTTGACCAAGAGATTTTCCAATGGGAAGATGAGGAAGAGCAAGATCTGTCCCAAGAAGAAACCAAAACCTACCAGCAAGTGTCCCAAGGGGAAGAGCGCAGGGAGCAGGAGCCGTCCCCTGGGCCAGTCAAGAGCCACCAGGAATTGTCCGACTGGGATGAATACAGCGAGGAGGAGGAGCCCCAAGGAGAAGTAAAGAGCTACCGGGAAGAGTCCGACTGGGAAGAAAACATCAAGCAGGAGCAGTCCCAGGGAAAAAAGAGTAGCTTCCAAGAAGTGTCCGACTGGGAAGAATGCAGCGAGGAAGAACTGTCCCACAGAGAAGCGAAGAGCTACCAAGAGGTGTCCGACTGGGAAGAAAACATGGAGAAAGAGCAGTCCCAGGGAGAATCCAAGAGACGCCAAGAAGTGTCCAACTGGGAAGAAAACGTGGAGAAAGAGCAGTCCCACGGAGAATCCAAGAGACGCCGAGAAGTATCCGACTGGGAAGACTACAGTGGGGAAGAGCTGTCCCACGGAGATGGGAAGAGCTACCAGGAAGCGTCAGACTGGGAAGAAAACATCAAGCAAGAGGGAGTCCAGAGAGAATCCAGGAGATGCCAGGAAGTGTCCGACTGGGAAGAATACATCGAGGAAGAGCACTCCCGAGCAGAAGTGAAGAGTTACCGGGAAGTGTCGGACTGGGAAGAAAACCTCGGGCAAGAGCAGCCCCAAGAAGTGAAGAAGTACAAAGAAGTGGTTGACTGGAAAGAGCTGTCTGACAGCAAGGGAGAAGTGAAGATCTGCCAAGAACCATCGGACCGGGAAGAATCCAGTGAGGAAGAGCAGTTCCAGGGAAAAGTCAGCACCTTCCAAAAACTGCTCAAGTGGGAAGAATCCAGCGAGGAAGAGCAATCCCCTGGAAATGGCAGTAGCTACCCAGAACTGACCGAGTCGGAAGAAACCAGCATGGAAGGGCAGTTCCAAGGAAAATTCAGTGGCTTCCAAGAACTACTGTCCGACTGGGAAGACTCCATTGCCGAAGAGCTTTCCGAAGACGAAGACTCCTTTGTCCAAGAGTTTTCTGACTGGGAAGTCTACAGACCCTCAATACTGTCCCGATGGGAAGACGACAGTGACAGGGAGTTCACGCTGCAGGACTGGGAACGCATGACCCTCCACAGCTTCGGGGTCAAGCCCTTGCGCCCAGAGGAGGACGAGTGGGAAGAACTGAGCGTCCTGGAGCTGTCCCAAGGACAAGGCATGGAACACAGGCTGGGAATCCTTGCGGAAGAGGGGCTCCCGGTGCCCGTCCCTCGCGAGGCGTGGGCTGAGCGCCGCGTCTGTGCCTCCCCTCCCCGGCCGGCAGCCCAGACCTTCCGAGGGGCTGCAGCTCCTCCCGCCTTGGACAAGCAGGTGGCAAAGGCAGAGGCAGGGACACGGAGCCAGGGCCCTGCCCCAGAGAGGCCCTGCCGCCCCTCCAGCCCCTCCCCTCCCCAGCTGGAGGCTCAGGCCCCCCGAGGGGCTGCAGCTCCTCCCGCCTTGCGCAAGCAGGTGGCGGAGGCAGCGACACAGACGTGGGTCCCCAGGAAACGTCCCTCTCGTTTCAGGAGGATGCTCAGGGCTCTGGCCGGGCTGTTCCGCGCCTGCGCGCCGGGACAGCTCGAGGATTAGGCCCCGCTCCAGCGCCGGGCCAGGCCCAGACCCCTCTGCAATACTTGGACAGAAAATGACTCTACCACCGACCTTTGACACTTACTCCAATTCTTGACGAGTCCTGCAGGGATGAGCAAAGAGAGGAGCTGTTGCTCCCACAACCTCCCTGCAGGACTGCTATATCCACGAGTATTCCTAAACGAACCGAAGATGGCTTTAGTATATTCACTAATTTAATTCATTAAGCTGGTTAAGTAACTATAGTTGTCGTTAAGTATCCAGTATCTCTATCTCTTTAGTTCACATTTATAGTTTAATAAAGTCTATGTTAGATAAAATCCAAGTGTTGTCAGCAAATTGTCTCATTTACACCTTAATTTGGGCAGAGGCATCTCTCCCTAACGGGATCGGAACACATGGGCAGGGACACCTTCCACCAGCCCAGGTTGCTCCAACCCCTGTCCAACCTGGCCTTGGACACTTCCAGGGATCCAGGGGCAGCCACAGCTTCTCTGGGCAACCTGTGCCAGGGCCTCCACACCCTCACAGGGAACAATTTCTTCCTAAAAATCTCCCAGAGGTCACTCCCTGGGGCCAGGCTGGAGCGTGTTCCTCAGCAGCACTGCCTGCCTGGAACAGCCCTGTGCCGGGTGGGAGGGGTTCCCCTTCTCCACCCCCTCAAGGCAGCAGAGGGTCTGTGTTGTTCCTCACGGGTACCTGTGGGATCAGCTGCAAAGCTCTCAGCAAGGATGTCCTAAAGGAGGCTGTCCTGGGAAAGCCAGCGTGCTGCAGCTCAACCAGGAGAAAGAATCCCAGAATCAGGAACGTTGGAAAAGAGCTCCAGGATCATCGAGTCCAACCTGTGACCTCTCTGAGGCAGTTCTCTGAATCCCTGTACCAAGAAATTGTCATCCAGGTGTTTTAGGAAGCTCCTGGACCAGTTTGACCAGCTGTGTGCTGTTCCCAGCTAACACTGCCCAGCTGACTTCCCCTCCAAGGACAAGGGCAGTTTATTTGGAGATGTTCCTCGGATATTCCTTAAAGAACAATTCATCCGTGTCATTGTCCTGCCTGGGTTGCCAAGAGCAGCCCGTGGACCCACAACTGCTTCATTTGTTTGTCCCTCAGTTGTAGGGAACTAAATTATATGACCCTGGGAGAAACTTAAGGGGAACTTGGTAAGATAAAAGTGGATGTGGTGAGATGTATCTTTGTGTGTGGGAAATTGCTTGGGAGTATTTTTCTCATGGACAGTGAATGCTTAACTAAAAAGTAGATATAGAGAAAAGTTACTAACAGGAATTTACTGCTGATGTAACGGGGTATATAAACCATGAAAGAACTGTAATAAACGATTCCATTATACCATGGGGGGTCCATGCCTGAGCATGTCACGCTCAGTACTTACCTGGAGAGTCTCATGTGCCATTGCCAAGTCTAGCCTCGGACATTCCAGCCCCTCCATCATCACCTCCAGAGCTCCCAACAGCGTCCTGCACACTCACACACTGCACAGGGTACCGGGGGGCTGCAGGGGTGGGTTCTGTGAGCAGCTGCTGGAAGGTTCCC